>NC_056747.1:1072983100-1073066925 GCF_019279795.1 Protopterus annectens | reverse complement strand
CGGATTTCTGTGCATGTGTGTTGCATTTCATGGACAGCTATCATCAACATTAAACACGCTATGTGCATATGTATACCCGCGCGACAATGAGTTCCGTGAGGCGATCATTGATGGCGTCATACTTGTCGTTTTGTAATTTTTGAGTCCAGTCATGGACACCACTGTGCATATGTAATGTGTACAGCTTGTCAGACTGTGTCCTTGTGAACAGTGGGTTTCACTGATGCTGTGTGTTCAACAATTGCAGATGTCTGCTTGACTACCCATACTGTGTAGTGCTACAGGAACTATGTTTTCCGATGCCAGAACCCAATTGTGTACATCCACTGTTGCAGGTTAACAAACACTTTCATACACAGAGGTCACGGTTGGAAAGTACTGCCACTTCATTATCGGAACAACACCTCCAGGCTGTGTATATCATGTGAACTTTAGGCCGGTCTTACCGGCCATTTGCAATTGTAATTAGCAGACACGTGTCAATACATGTATGATAAGACATATTGCCATGCTGACGTTGAGCTATGTTATTTGGACATTGGCATCTGCCTTTGGCATCCGTTGCTGTGTGTGTTGCCAGTGAACATACACATTGCTTGCTCAGAGGCGGACTACACAATTCTGCACACTACTGTGGTCTCCTTTAAGGACCCTGAGCCAGTGGTCGACAGTACTGCAGCCACTGCATCAATCACATTTGCCATCTACCAGTACCTACAGGACTGCATGTACCAGGCATTCACTTACCCAACTGTGGTTCATTGTACCAATGCCAAGCGTCCAGTGTGGTGTACCCCAGCCATACACATGATGTACAACAGGAGGAGGTGGCTACTACAGGGTGGAGCAGACACCTTGTGAGGTGTGACACCCTTGGTCATCATATGTGTAGAGTTACACAATGTCATGGGATTGTCCAGGGCACATTCCACAGATATACCTACATGGACCTGGCTGACAATCATACCACCTTCAGTTGCTATGCTCGACACCTGTGAGGTCACTACCACATATGCTCTGACTGGGTTCACATAGAGGTGGGGTTTACTCAACATACACACATTGCCGACATACAGGCTGACAGGTCCAGTGAGGACATCTCCACACCCTCCACCACACATGTGGAGATGTCTGTACCAGCGGTTTGTGGTCACCAAATGTTCTGTGACACACAGGTGGGACATGCTCTCTCCAGGGTAGTGTGAATAGCATCCATGAGACCAGATGGTGAGCCCGCTGTGTACTCCACTATCTCATTTGGGATTAGGACCCACAGTTAGGACAGCTATTTCTTTATAGCCTCACCTCAGGTAGGGTGCCCAGGTTGTATCGCATGACAACTGTATTCCCACATCACAGGGCCAATGCCTCCACTGAGGCTGGTTATTACTGTCCCAGTACCCTGAGGAGACCTATCTGCATAGACATGGGGTGGGATCATACTGCGGTTCGTACATGACTGCATAGGGGACATACATACCGTGATCCCACACGGTTTGTCTTGTTCAGGGGCGGTTCATGCCTTTAAGACATGGTTGACATTTCGGACGGTCACCCAGCCCATTGCTGGGGTGTTGCAGTCCATACAGCCTACCTCGTCCTGGCAAAGGGCTTCATAACATTACCCCTCAGGTAACGCGTTAATGAAACCATTGGCTGGGATGTGAACATGTACATCACAGAATGTGTTGTAAACTGTCTATGTGACACAACCCACATGGTCATAGTTGCTGGCTGCATGTCAGACCAACTGCCTGTCACAGGTGGTGTCCCATGGTGCCATTCCGTGGGTGCACCCCTGTCATACATCTACATTTCCACGGTACAGGCACACACAGCGGTGTTATGGGTAACATTGTTTGTAGATGCTTGCAGAACAGATGCCATACTGGGACGGACATCTGACACAGATATCCTTCAAGGGCCTCCCGGATATGCATATCTGCTGTCAGGGACATGTCCCACAGCTAACTGGTACATAATGCACAGTCATACCTGTCGAGGGTAGTAGGTCACCCCTGTACAGCGTATAGGTGGCTGTCCACACAGCACAGGGGTGACTACCAGGGATCAGGGGACAGGGTTTGTCGGTCGCCTTTCATTCAACACACACATTGCTATCGTGGTTCTGTGGGACTTCTACATTGACCACCTGTATGTGCAGGGAGTCACATCTGACTTCACAGCCCGACACGCATACACGGTCACTATATAGCATAGAACTTCACTTATTTGCCTAAGTATGAGCTTATTGTTGTGGCAGTTTGGTAGCTTATTCTGTTTCTTGGGACATTTAGGTATTTCAGTTACGGAAATAACCGATTCAGGCTACAATTACATTAAATACGGAAATCATTATGACCTACACTCTTCGCACACTTCCCGCTTTTAATGCTTTATTTCGAACACGATGCCAATACAGGGACTGCCCTCGCAAAGTGGGACGGTTGGTGACCTTAGTCGCTACTCCTATGTCGGTGCGGCGTGCTGACATGCTGCTGTACACCTTCTCTGACTATGCACACTCACAGTACATTGCTGTACGGACACGGTATTACGCGTATCCTTTGTTCCTTGGACAGGTACATTTCGGCCGCGTGGGTTTTATTTGCTTCTCTGTTTAGTTGGGACGGGTACTTTGTTGCATACTCTGCGGACATTTCATTCTGCACGGGCCATGGCTGCAGCCATTTCTATTCTGGGCGGACTATGGCAGACAGCACGTTAGGTTGCTCTTCGCCTGCCTGCTTAAACACGCCTACTGACGCATCCTACTTGGGCTCGCTCACGTACACTACGCACATGCCTGTGGTTACGGTGCACTCTCATTAATATGCATATGGCGCTACTGCGCCGGCTATGCAATGCACCGCCGGCGCAAGCCTTACGCCGGCCTTGCGCCGAGCTTCATGAATCCCGGGGCATATCAAATCTAGTGTTAGTATTAAAATGAGGAATGGTTTAGTGACTGACATGAATATTTTAGCAAATTTAATGTTGATACATTTTGTTAAGGTTGATAAGACAGTGGTCAATTATGGTGTGTCAGTTAAGAATGAAGTCTGTTCGGCTCGTTCTTCCTTTAGTGCAGATAAGTTCATTGATATGATAAAATTAGTTCTGCTGCAGGTATAGATAAAACTTATGGCTATTTTTTGTCATCAGTAATAATGGATATCATTCCTTGTTTCTGTCAATTCTTTCAGAAATCTTTGAATCTGACAAGTGTGCCTAGTACCTGGAAGATGGTGTATGTGGTATCTGTGCCCGAGGGAAGTTGTTGTGGTTTCAGTGAAAATTATAGCCTTATTAGTTTCACGTGTATCTTCAGAAAATGTTTTCAAAGGTTAATTCCTGAATGTATGACTAGCACATTATATGATAAAAAATATAATATGCAGCATGTTTTAGCTGGTAGATCATGTTATATAAATTTGTTACCTTTTTACAGCTCTACAGGGGATGCATTAGATAACGGTAAAACTGCTGATGTCATTTATTTGGATATGTCAAAGGCATTTGATACCAAGCCACATTTTAGGATCTTTTATTTGTTAAATAATTATTATTAAAATGATTTATTATTAGACAGATTAATAACTGGTTGGTAGAAATAAACTGCAGGGATAAGCTTAGTTGTGTTTTATCTGATGAGAGAGGGAAAAGGTTCTCAGTGTTGGGCCATGCTCTCCTTTGTGTTTGTATGGCTACTAACTATGGTTTTATAGCTATACTTTTATGGCTGGCTTTTTACTAGCTACAATGCTAGTGTTACCTTGGGATGAGTAACATTTTAGACTCGGGGGAATTTAATAAACCTACATGGACTTATTTGCCATGTAGGCATAGTGGCACAATGCTTACATGGAAGTAAGCAGATGTGCGATTCAGTAAAGGGAGCTGAGGGGCGTGCACAAGTGTGTGAACATGGAGGTCTCTGTGGCATGCAAATCGCATCATAAGCAAGTGAAGTGCATGCAAATGAGGCAGGTAGAGCGATCCATCAAGCAGATAGGCAGTCATGCAGATCCCATATTGGTGTCCATACTGTGCACAGGATATAAAAATGACACCAGGGACTGTAAAAGTGTAATTACAGTGGCAGAAATAGTATAGAGGACACAGATATGTACAAAAGTAACCACTGTGTGTCCAAAACCATATGGAGAATAATGTAAAATAATTTTTTTTAATACCCTGGGTATGTTTGCACAGTATGCCGCAGTGCGCAAACATGCCATTATGGAAAAAATATATAAAAATATTGTTAAAACCAGAATTTGTGAGTATGTAACAGTAATGCATTACAGGACCCTGTGTGGAGTATGTACAATGCAGGACTGCTTTGGTTGCTAACGAGGCAAGGCCTGAAACCATGTAGTTACCAGGTAGTGTGCAAGAATCTGTATGTAAATGAGCTGGGGTAACTGAATAGCACAAATGGGTATCTGTGTCTGCAGATCTCATCTGTGTAGACACAGAAACATGTTGGTGTCCACAGAAGAGGTAGCTGACATGAAAATGGGGTGTGTCCGCAAACTTTTAAGCTCATTGGAGCTCAGTGGTGCCTGTTTGCTCGGCACACCACTCTGCTGAGCAGGGGGTGTGTACAGTGTCTGCTAAGCTTTGTTTACCTTAGGGGCACATGTTTCAGTGGGTTTGAGGGTGTTTGTGTGGTGGGCAGTTATGCTGAATGTGATCCTCCATGCGGGTGTGTCTACTGCCTTCTAAGCTTTGTTTGTTTTTGCGGCACAGGTTTGCATGGCATGCCTCAGTGCTCAGTAAGGGAGGCTGTCAAAAAAAAAATTGGCTGAGAATGCCAATGATATATTAATTACTGATGAGCCTTGTTTAATTTAAACTAGGGTGATTATACCCCTTAATGATGGACTTGGCAGGTGAA
Source organism: Protopterus annectens (assembly GCF_019279795.1). Taxonomy (NCBI): domain Eukaryota; kingdom Metazoa; phylum Chordata; order Ceratodontiformes; family Protopteridae; genus Protopterus; species Protopterus annectens. Next base: position 1,073,062,022 of record NC_056747.1, on the reverse strand, counting down.
ATGCATCATAGCTAGCCAATCACACAGAATGCACCTACAACAAAGCACTATAAAGTATACATACACTCTACAATCTGATTTTCCTCCATAATCTGCACCATTGGAGTACAGACTTGGGAATTTTAACCTAGAGAATGCTAGGGACTGGTGCAGGTCTGCTACATATGTATGTGCTAGATGCTGAGGTCAGTGCAGCTGCTGCTGATGCTGACCATAGGCTTAGACTTAGAAGGAGAAGAGTATTCAGGCCCAGGGTAACCTATCAGGAGGTACATGAGCTGGAGATTGTAGAGCACTACAGGGTGGACAGGGACATACTACAACAACTCAGTAAGGTCTGCCGCCCTCAACTCAGACCGAGAGACAACAGAGGTGAACCCATCCCAGTGGAAACAAAGGTATGTGTAGCCCTTAGGATACTTGCTAGAGGTACTTTCCAAAGACCAACTGAGAACATGATGGGGGGGGGGGTCTCATAGGCATCTGCTTCTGGGGTACTCCACCAGTTTCTGGATGCCATGCTACCACATGCCAGTGAGCATATTTATTTTCCCCACACCTCTGAGGAGAGGGCCAGCAGTATGTGACTCTTCTACCATGTAACACCACTACCCTGAGGTACTGGATGCCATAGATTGCACTCATGTATGCATCAAGGCAACACCTGATGAAGAGGGTAGAATCTACGTCAACTGCAAGGGGTACCACTCCCTCAACTGCCAGGTCATGTGCAATGCCCAGAGCATTATCATGAATGTGTGTGCTGGCAGCCCTGGCAATTATCACGCCTCCCATATCTGGCATGCATTACAGCTGTACCAGATGTTTGCTAGGCGGGACATCCCACATGGCCATTTCATAGGTTCATAGGTTCATAGGTAGGTACTAGGCTATTGGCCCTAGGGCCTATACAAGCCTAGCCAAAAAGGTACCCTGGCTTTCGCCACCCAAGAAAATTATTTTCCTGTGCCCCTGTCAAGCAGAACCACAGAAGTGATCCTCGGGGTGAATTTCCTATTACCCATCCGATCATCAAGATTTTTCTTGAAGAGTGATAATGAGGAGCTTTGTTTGACATAGATAGGAAGTCCGTTCCAGAGTTTGGGAAGTCTCTGGGATAGGAATCTACCCCTCCAGCATATTCTGTTTATTGTCGTGATAAGGTTTAGGTCCCTAGAGCATGTAGCTCAGAGGGATTGGGATTTCTTTAAGTGGAGCATATTCAACAACTCTGGGTTTGACATAGCTTTGTATGTTAGGCAGAGATCGCCTCTGAGTAGGCGATATGCGACGGAGTAAAGCTGGAGTTTTTTGAGACGGTCTGCGTAAGGCATCTGTTTGAAGCCAGTAATCCTCTTTGTGAGGTATTTTTGTGGCCTTTCCAGTTGTTGTAAATGTCTTGTGAGGTACATACCAAAAGGGGTGTTATACTCTATAATGGGTCTAATGAGTGATGAGTAGAGGGGAACAATGACCTCTTTTTTTCTGGATGAGAAACCTTTTGTGATGAGGTGTGCCACGTAGAAGGATTTCCTGACCACTGTGGCGATGTGATTATCAAAGGAGAGATTACTGTCCACCTGTGTCCCAAGGTCTCTTATCACACTTTCGGTGTTAAGTAGACTACCACCTATGTGGTAGTTCATGAGTACAGAGTTTTTACCAAAGGGGATGACAATGCACTTTTTGGCATTGAGCTTGAGACCATGTCTTTGATACCAGTCATCTGTCTCAATGAGGCCCTTTTGTAGGATGTCCACATCGTTAGGAGATTCGATTATGGCTCCTATTTTGTAGTCATCTGAGAATTTAGTTAGCCAAAGACCTTCTGTGTTAGCCTGTACTTCAGAGAAGTAGATACCAAACAGGAGAGGACCCAGGACTGAACCCTGTGGTACTCCACTTGTCACTGGTCTGAAGTCTGATTTGGTGTCTGCTACTTTCACAGTGTGGCTTCTGTCAGTAAGCCAGTTGACAACCCATCTTGTGACATAGGGATTTATACCTAGTTTTGTGAGTTTATCTATAATTCCAGAGTGGGGGGATGGTGTTGAATGCCTTGGCGAGATCTAGATAGGCTGTGTGAACCACCTTACCCTCATCTATGGCTTTGGTGACTACTTCAAAGAAGTCTATCAGGTTTAGGAGACATGATCTGCCTTTTACAAACCCAAACTGTGTGGGGCCCAGAGTTTGGAGATCTCCAATGTCTTTTTTTATGAGTTCCATGATGATACGTTCCATGGCCTTGCAGACGAGGCTCGTCAGGCTAATGGGGCGGTAGTTCCCGGGGTCTGTTATGGCCCCCCCTTTGTGGAGTGGGATAACTGTCGTGGTGCACCATTCAATGGGCACAAAGTCTGAGGTGAGGCTATGATTGAACATGGTACTTAGGTGGGGAGCCAGTTCATTCTGTAGTTCATGTAGAAGGCAGCCTGGGATGTTGTCAAGTCCCATGGATACTGTGTTATTGGCTTTGGAGAGTGAGGTTTTTACCTGTGCAGCTGTGATTACAGGAAGTTTGCATTCTTCCGGTATAAAGATGGGCTCTTTAGGGGGTGAGAGGGGGGTAAAGTTAGCACTGAACCTATCTGCCAGGATGTTGGCAATATCAGTTGGTTCTGTATATTTAGTGTCATTGTGCTGTAACTCAGAGCAAATCTGAGTGTTGCCATTGAGATTTTTGACATAGCTATAGAATGCTTTGTGGTTGTCTTTAGAATCAGTGGCAATTTTGTTTTCATAACTAGCTTTGGAGGATTTTATGAGGGATCTCAGCTTCTTACTGAGGCTGACCAGGGAGATCCTCCAATCATGGGATTTTTACTCTTTTTTGCAACAGTTTCTTTCTTCTGTTGTAAAGTATGTTTATGGCAGAAGACCACCAGATTGGTTTCCTTTTTTGGAGGATAGCATCTTGGTTCTGTTAGGGATAGCACGATCCATGCACTCTTGTAAGTGCTTATAAAGTGCATTTGTGTAGGATTCAGCAGTCGTACCTCTATTGTCCATCTGCATAGGTGTCGTAAAGTTTGCCACTTCTGTCTTAAGAAGCGTGAAGTTGGCTTTAGAGAAATTTTTTACGGTTGTTTTCCTAATGGGGGGTGGGTGTGAGATGTGGATGTCTAGGGTGATTAGCTTGTGGTCAGATCTGACCAACGAGGAGCTGACCTCTGGTGTGGAACACTGGTCACCCATGTTGGTGATGACCAGGTCTAGGATATTGCTGCCCCTGGTGGGGGTGTGGATAAGTTGATCCAAGGCATTGGAGTTGATGATTTCCAGAAAATGTTGAGCAAAAGAGTTGGTACATGAGTAGTTTTCCCAGTTAATGGTAGGGTAGTTGAAATCACCTATTATTAGAGTGTTGGGTTGTACCTTAATATTTTCCAGTGTATCAAGAAAAGAGGAGTGGGAATCCTGGGGCATGGTGGACGGTCTGTAGCAAGCTACAATATGGATTGCGTTTTTGCCCAGAGTTAGTTGAACTTGGATAATCTCGGATGCATTATGCTGAGCAACTAGCTTGGAGGTATGGATATCCTTAATGAATATGGACACGCCTCCACCTTTAGTGTTTCAGTCTGGGTTTGGTGGCCGAAAGGTGTGGTATGAATTATAGCCTGGTAATGCAGGGGTGCTCTCTGGAGCTTTGAACCAGGTCTCTGCCACTGCACAGATGTCAATGTTCTCCATTTTAAGGAGTGCCTCAAGTGAGTGCATTTTGAGGTTTAGACTTCTAGCATTGAGTAGCATTACCCTCAGATTTTGCTTGCTTGTACCTGTTACGGTGTTGAATTTGTCATTTAAACCTTGCCTAAAAAAGGCACTATAGGGGTGGCAAGAGCCTTTGCCAGTATCCGGAATCCCAAGGGTGACAGGTGCAGGCCATCTCTGGCAAAGCAGCGTGGTCTGTCGATCATGTCATTCCAGGCAGACAGATACTGGATTCCCTTAGAATGACACCAGAAGCTTAGCCAATTGTTAAAGTCAATCATTTTGTCCTTGTACTGTGGTGTCATTCTGGGTGATGGCAGGATGCTACTCAGGGCTAGGGTCATACCGGCCTGGGCTACAAGATCGGACAACTCCTCCATGTCTCTTTTCATGTAGTCCAGGGAGGTACGTCTCATGTCATTCACACCAATATGGACAATGACAGAGTCATATTTGTACTTGTTGTGGAGTGACCCGAGTGCGTGTGTTATGTGGTGGATCCTGGCACCTGACAGGCAGCTGACAGTAACTTTTTCCTTGTTTAGCCTGGTGAGTGGAACATCAGTGTACCTGACTATAGAGTCACCTATGACTAGAGTGTTGGGTACGTTATGCCTTATGGGCTTTAGTTGAGTGGCACACTGAGTATGTGGGCTATGTGTCATTTGGGTTGTGTCGGGGGTGGAGGTTGCTTGCATTTATACTTTGGAGGTCTCTGTTGTTTGGGCAGATTTGTACTGAGAGCCTCTGTGAATGTAGATGTGTGTTTTGTGCTTCTGTGTGTGTGTTTTGGTGGTGTAGGTTTTGAGGGACTATGTGATGAGTGTGGTGCGGTGCAAGTCTTTACCTTCTCCTCATGACTGTCTAGGCCAGTCTTTGGTGAAGAGAGCTTTGCTTCCAGTTTGGCTATATAAGTGCATCTCTCACAGGCCATAGTGTTAGGTGGTAGGAGGAGAGGGTTGTCTCTGTACATGAGGCAATTGCTGCATTGTCCCAAGATGCCCAGATTAATCAGGTAGACAGGAGAAAACACCGGGAGCTGACTTTTAGACATGCCTGAATAGGTGCTTATTTATTAAGTACTAAAAACTGTTTTCCTCTAGACAAGTGAGGAAAGTTGAGTGCTGTAGTAATTTGTAAATTATTTAGTGCTCACAATGAGTTCTGAACAAGTGCTGAGATCAAAGAAACAGATGAGTGCTAAAACTAAAAAGCTGGCTAGTTGCAAGGGGAATTTTGAAGAACAGACTTTATGGCGCCAGGAATAGTTTAACCCCAGTTAAGTGGGGGGGGGGCTTAAGAGCTCACAAACAGTCCTGGACACAGCAAATCCGTATCTGACCTGCCACAGGAAAGAGGGGAGCAAGCTTAACATTTTTTTTCCAGTAAAGTGGAAATGGAGAAAGCTGGAACAGAAGTTAATTCAACGTTAAGAATCTGAGTGGGTTGGCCTTCACAAATGTTCTCTATTAGATTGAGTGAACTAATGACACTAGACTGGGAGGAGTGTCACAGATCAAATATACAGTATGGGTGGGCAACTGCAAAGCCACCAAGTATAAGAACACACAACACTAGGGAGGCTGGGTGGGGAAAATTACAGTTCCTAGCTGTAGCCACTAAATGAAAGTTTTAAACAGATCAAGGAAAAGACCCGAGGATGCTTTTAACTGTAATCAGACACAAATGCACAGAAAAGCTCGGATAGAGCACTCACAAACAGAAAATACAACCCTCAGTATGAAAACGCAGTTTACAGTTAAGTAATGTTAAAACAGTATAAAACAGTACATAAAGGCAGTGAAACAATAAAAAAAGCTTTATAACAGTGCAGAATGTGGTAGATCAACGGTATAGCACAATTATAAGCATTTCAGAAGTGCAGTTCAGTGAAATAAGTGTAAGAAATAATTTATCCTGCTCTTGGAATCTTAAGGAATTTCCACTTATGCAATGCAATCCAGAGCCTGACAATACAAGCAGAACCTTTATAAGATACAGGGTTTATATAGCAGTAAGAATGGAAGAGTTGGAAGATCAGATTACTACTCAGCCCCTGCTATTACCCAATCACTTGTACTACAGAAGGTCAGGAGGTCTTGTTACTCTCAATAATAATGAAGAAAATCAGCAGAAAATGGCTGCCAGAAACACAGGAAACTCAAACAAATCTACCAGCCTAGACAACAGGCCTCTATCAAGATTATGTCACTTGAGCAGAACACAGCAACCTGACTTTAAAAGCATAGAAAGAACACCCACAAAGAGAAAATACAAGCCTCAGTATGAAAAAGCAGTTTACAATTTAGTAATTTAAATAAAAAATGCAATTATAGTAATGCGCACTATTACATTTCCTAGCTGTAGCCACTAAATGAAAGTTTTAAACAGATCAAGGAGCAGACTCGAGAATGCTTTTAACTGTAAACAGACAAAACTGCACAAAAAAGCTCGGAGAGAGCACTCACAAACAGAAAATACAACTCTCAGTATGAAAAAGCAGTTTACAGTTAAGTAATGTTAATACAGTATAAAACAGTACATAAATGCAGTGAAACAATAACAAAATTTTTATAACAGTGCAAAATGTAGTAGATCAACTGTATAGCACAATTATAAGTGTTTCAGAAGTGCAGTTCAGTGAAATAAGTGTAAGAAATAACTTATCCTGCTCTTGAAATCTTAAGGAATTTCCACTTATGCAATGCAATCCAGAGCCTGACAATACAAGCAGAACCTTTATAAGATGCAGGGTTTATATAGCAGTAAGAATGGAAGAGTTGGAAGATCAGATTACTACTCAGCCCCTGCTATTACCCAATCACTCGTACTACAGAAGGTCAGGAGGCCTTGTAACTCTCAATAATAATGAAGACAATCAGCAGAGAATGGCTGCCAGAAACACAGGAAACTCAAACAAATCTACCAGCCTAGACAACAGGACTCTATCAAGATTATGTCACTTGAGCAGAACACAGCAACCTCACTTTAAAAGCATAGAAAGAACACCTACAAAGAGAAAATACAAGCCTCAGTATGAAAAAGCAGTAAGCAAAAAATGCAATTATAGTAATGCACACTATTACAGTTCCTAGCTGTAGCCACTAAATGAAAGTTTTAAACAGATAATGGAGTAGACACGAGAATGCTTTTAACTGTAAACAGACAAAAATGAACAAAAAAGCTCGGATAGAGCACTCACACACAGAAAATACAACTCTCAGTATAAAAAAGCAGTTTACAATTAAGTAATGTTAAAACAGTATAAAACAGTACATGAATGCAGTGAAACAATAAAAAAAGCTTTATAACAGTGCCAAATGTAGTAGATCAACTGTATAGCACAATTATAAGCATTTCAGAAGTGCAGTTCAGTGAAATAAGTGTAAGAAATAACTTATGCTGCTCTTGGAATCTTAAGGAATTTCTACTTATGCAATGCAATCCAGAGCCTGACAATACAAGCAGAACCTTTATAAGACACAGGGTTTATATAGCAGTAAGAATGGAAGAGTTGGAAGATCAGATTACTACTCAGCCCCTGCTATTACCCAATCACTCATACTACAGAAGGACAGGAGGCCTTGTTACTCTCAATAATAATGAAGACAATCAGCAGAAAATGGCTGCCAGAAACACAGGAAACTCAAACAAAACTACCAGCCTAGACAACAGGCCTATATCAAGATTATGTCACGTGAGCAGAACACAGAAACCTCACTTTAAAAGCATAGAAAGAACACCCACAAAGAGAAAATACAAGCCTCAGTATGAAAAAGCAGTTTACAATTTAGTAATTTAAATAAAAAATGCAATTATAGTAATGCACACTATTACAGTTCCTAGCTGTAGCCACTAAATGAAAGTTTTAAGCAGATTAAGGAGCAGACTTGAGAATGCTTTTAACTGTAAATAGACAAAAATGCACAGAAAAGCTCGGATAGAGCACTCACAAACAGAAAATACAACTCTCAGTATGAAAAAGCAGTTTACAGTTAAGTAATGTTAAAACAGTATAAAACAGTACATAAATGCAGTGAAACAATAAAAAAAGCTTTATAACAGTGCAAAATGTAGTACATCAACTGTATAGCACAATTATAAGTGTTTCAGAAGTGCAGTTCAGTGAAATAAGTGTAAGAAATAACTTATCCTGCTCTTGGAATCTTAAGGAATTTCCACTTATACAATGCAATCCGGAGCCTGACAATACATTTAGTTGTGGATGCTAGATATGCCCTGGAACCCTGGATGATGACACCCATTAGAAATGCACACCCACCCACCGATGAATGCCATAATGAGGCACACGCACAAACCAGGAACATCACAGAGTGTGTGTCTGGGCTGTTAAAGTCACGGTTCCAGTGCCTTGATATATCTGGTGGAGCCGTGCAGTACTCTCCAGCTGCATGTGCACAGATGTTCACAGTATGTGCCATGTTACACAATATGATCCTGAGGAAACAGCTGCAGCAGGATCAGCAAAGGAAAGGGATACACAGCCCCCACCAGTGCCTAGGTCAACACAGCTGCACCCACAGGGGGACTTGGAGGAAGAATCCCCGAGGCTGTCCCTGTAAGCATAGGCATGTCCAATATGCCCTGCCCTTGGCCAAGAAACAACACATAGCAGATGCACTGACAACCTAGGGCCCTAGGGACTGTCACTGCACTCTGACTCGCATACATATCAGTAAAAATGATTCCAGCCCCAAACTACAGGTCTGTCAACTGCTGCTTTCGCAAGGTAAGTCATTCTCCTGTACACCCCTTGTAAGGGGTACTACAGTATGGTAGCATAGGTATGGACCTGCTGCATATATGCAAAGGAATATAGTGGGCTATATATAGTGTGCTACTAGGCTACTGCAGAGATCATTGTGGGCTACTGGTCTACTTGTACAGATCTAACAGCCACTTGGGACAATGAGTACTCTGTTCACTAGTATGTGCACCATAATAGCCACTAGGCCACATGGCTGAAAATTCCATGCCAGTATTCTAGGGGAATGCCAAACAGTGGGGTCACAGGACAGTTGCATGACTGTCTATGCTAGCAGAGCATAGGCTGGTCATTCCCCCTCCCCAAACACATCAGCGTTGCCATACAACTGCTGTAACAGTAAGCCTGCAATGATATGCTAGCAGACCAGACAATTCCTCTATGTTGTTGATAGCATGAGGAAGGAAACCTCCCTGTCTAGTGGTTGGTGTGGTTCAATGGGCCATGGACAGTAGCATGTGTGATGATGCTGATGGTTCGAATCTGGCAGCATTCAACATATTTTACATGTTAGGTACTCATATGGTGGTAGTCCTACAGACTGTCATAACCCCTCAATCTGTTACTGCAAGAAAGCTGGACAAAGTCAGAGTGAATGAGAGCACAAAGGCCATACCTACAGACATTATTAGCTCTGAGTAACCTATCAGGTGGCTAGTATAACAGCAGGCTGCAACAGGTCATATTAGCTGCAGGATGTAAAGGCCATCAGTTAAATGTGTCAGTAGGTACAACAAGTCAGTGACAGATGTACGCTATTGCACCAGGTCAGATTAGCTGCAGGATGTAAAGGCCATCAGTTAAATGTGTCAGTAGGTACAACAAGTCAGTGACTGATGTACACTATAGCACCGGGAAACCACAAATATATGAGGAACACAGCAGGCATATGTGGTGAAATGCTGGAAATTCTGCAAAAACATGTACAGGGAGAGGTATGCAGATTGCCACCCTGTGTGTGGTGTTTCACCATTTAGCTCAGTCACATCATACCTCTCAACCTCTTACAGCATGAAATCTGGCCAAATAAAGTGAATAAATGTGGGACCAAGGCCCAGGACTTGGGACAGGTTTTAAATATTTGATCCTACAAACATAGAATGTCAATACAATAAAAGGTCCTGCATTAGCATGACTCTCTTGTTGTGCATGGAGTCTGAAACTCAAATTTCTGTCATTATTTATTTACTTTGGTCTTCACTGATTTGTCATTAATTTGCCAGAAAACCACAATGTTATGTGGGATGGGCCAAAAATGTGCAGCAAAAGTCTGGACAGTCTGCAAAGTTCTCTACATTTTTGAAGTTTGAGTCACATATGAAGGTCAGCAAACAGCTGGGGAATGCCTTGGACAATATCAAGCAACTGCAGAACTGTGGTAACAAGTGCAGCAGCCAATGGCCTGTAGCACACAATAATCCTGGACTGGAGTACAGGTAGCTCTTTACCTAGAGTCTCCTTGTATGTACTGGCAATCACACTGGGTGTGCTCTTATGCTTAGTAACTTGAGCCCAAGTCTGTTGTCTCTACCGCTCAAACACCTGCTATGTGGAAATATGTCTGTACTACATATACATATCTGTCTTCCTATCCCCTCACACTTGATTAGTGTCTCTATCAGTATGTGGCACACACACACACACACACATATATATATATATATATATATATATATATATATATATATATATATATATATATGATACGATGTATATATAGCTATATAAAGTACAATGATACATAGACTCTCCACATACTTGTACATAACACATATACATTACTGACACACACAACTACATTTAATGAGACAACCCTGTTTTACACATTGATATAGATATGGATGGGGATGTATGTATGTTCTCACATAACCCTGAAAGCTGGGATTATCTGCACATGCACATCACAACTGTCTGATAACACCAGACCAAGGCCACAGTAGTACATAATCCACTCATCCACAGCCCCTGAGCCGGTGGGCTGTCATCCTGCAGACCGACATAGGTATGCAGATGGTGTAATGTACAATGGGTGCAAACCATTCCTTGGACAAGCCATATTGTTCCTGACCACATGCCTATCCAACTTGAAACAGCCACATATGGAGAGAGTGATAAGGGTACACACATAGCAGGGTATTACCAGGTATCCCACCCCAGGACACTAGATACAATAACAGTACCAAGCAGTATCATTCTGCAGGCCACACATGCTGTCTAATACAAGGCCACTTTGCATACTCCACAAGTACTGTGTCTGCATCAACATGTACAACAGACATAACCTGTGGTGCATGCGATAGGTACTATGAGCGGTCATGTGTAATAATAGATAGGTAGGAGTTCTAATCTCACATCCTCCAACTCTGTGTGGGTGTATCAATATATCTCCTCACAGCACTATGGACATGTCTATATGGGCTGTCTCTGTGCAATAGTATGCATTTTATAGCTCTGTGACTGGCTGCTGGCCTCTGAATTCACTCCTCTACAAGGCCTGTGGATGTCATCCACCTTAAGAACACTGGTTGACAATTTAACTACAGATAAACTCTGTGGCGCACATCAGTATTGTAAGCTATGGTGTGTACAACTAGATGGGTTGGGGTGATAATCTCCCAGCATCCAACTTGTGTGTGTGTGTGTGTGTGTGTGTGTGTGTGTGTGTGTGTGTGTGTGTGTGTGTGTGTGTTTGTAAATATATCCCCATGCAGCACTTCAGAAAAGCCCTTATGGTTATGCATTTTATGCCGACTGACTAACTGCTGACCTCAACATTGGCCCCTGTTGCAAGGTCTGCTGATGTCATCCACCTTAAGAGAACTGTCTGACAATGTAATATCATGTAAACAGTGTGGTGCATGCAATAAGTACTGCAAGCTATAGTGCCTAATACTAGAGAGGTAGGGCTTTTAATCTCACAACATCTAACTTTTTTTGTGTGTGTGTGTGTGTGTGTGTGTGTGTGTGTGTGTGTGTGTGTGTGTGTGTGTGTCTGTGTGTGTGTCCTCTTATAGCACTACATGCCCATGTGGCCTAACCCTGTGCATTGGTTATGTACTTTATGGCCCTGTGACTAGCCGCTGGCCCTAAATTGCCCTCCTCTACATAAGCATAATTGATGTCCTCCACCATCTACAGTTGTACTTGCAGAATACCCAGGTGACATGTATCAAGGGTAGTAGAGTGTGTCACAGGGTATGAAAGCATGATGATGCTGACTGTCCCCATTGTCCCTGACATACTGTTCTATACATATGCACCTAGGGAGCCATGCATGTATACTGGTATACCTTGCTGACTTCATATCTCTGCTGTGCTGCCTTGCCATCCTGTGCTGCTGTATTGCCACTATGTGTCATAGTTGAACCACTCAGACTCCTGGGACAAAACCATAGACAGGTCCTTGACACACCTGCCAGTCTGTAACCATACTGCCAGTGTACCATCAGGCCACAAAGATACACAACATTTGATGTGTAGTCTTGACAGATGCCAACATACAGTACCTGTTGAGGTCTACAACAATTGACATGGCATAACACTATTACACTGCACAAACACTTGTAAAGTTATATAGTCACTCTCAGTATCAGAAACATATATACAGGTCCCCACATCGATGGCATGGATGGCAAGGATATGGCACATGTATCATTACATGCACAGGGTGTGATGTGGGGGTGCCAGAGCCCTAGGCTGTTCCAAACAGTTGACAGCATGTGTGTGAGTCAGGAAGGGGTTCTGGTTATATGGAGAGGTGCCATGTGTGTCTGTAGGTGACCTGCATATGACAGTGATGTTGGAGTATGTGTGTGTGTACACAGTCAAGCCCAGTGCTGACCCTACATGTGTGTATGGTGGACAGCTGTGGACCATACAATGCACAGTGGACAATTCCCCTTCTCCGGCCATGAACATAAGAACTGACTTCACTAGGGCAAGCACAGGCAGTACCATGCCCAAGGTCAGATGCGGTGCTAGTACCTGATGGTGACTACAGTCTGCTGGACCTGTGTCCCCCATGGGACCACCAAGGACCATGTGCCCATTGCCTGGCACATCATGGTGTGGACAGCACACTTCCCTCTCTTGCTCTGGAGGTACTGCTACCACGGGAATGTAAGTATGCACGGCCACGAGAACTCCCACCACATGACGTTGCTGGCCTACATCCACATGTCCAATGCCAACCCCAACCACATGTTCCAAAACAGGCAACTTGCACTCAAAGACAGACACTGTATCATCCCACTATCTGTTCCTTACATTAGTGAAACATTTCATGGCATCACCAATGTGGTGGAGGCAGTCACAGATATTAGACTGTGCTGCATTCATAACCCTAAGCATCCATCTGGTGTTGTATTCAGATCATGCCTGTGCCTACATGACAGCCCAAAACATCCAGTGAGTGACCTGCAATGTGACACCTGCAACAGGAGGTGGATGAGCAGCAATACTCCTTCAAGCATCCCTGTCAATCTACCTTTCTGAGACCTCACCTGATCTCTGGCTATGGCCAGTGTCTACACTTACTGATGCCATAGTTCTCACACTGTCCTGTACTATGTCACCACCCTCTGACTGTCCAATATCTGTGGTCTCTGGTGACTGGGTATGTGTGGGCATACTGACTGTGTGTGAGGACAATGGGGGCAGAAGAGGGATGTCAACCTCTAGGAAAGATTCAGCTGCTGACAACCCCACCTTTGCCTCACTATGGCAACCATCATCATCAGAGTCCGATGAGACACTGACATCAAGTTGTAAGGGGGAGAGACTCCAACCCCCCTGTTCACATGTGAAAAGCAAGACAAAAGCAGTACATCACCACTTGCACTATTATGTTTGGCAATCCACACAGATTCATACAGATGAGGATCCACAACTGCATTACATGTCCCACATCTTTTCATCTCTAATCCCATGCACAACACACAAACTCGCAACAACATACACAGACAACCCAGGCCCTGTATAACATGCACATCACCTACATCCGGGTAACATTGCCACAACAATACAACTGTGAGATATGCAATATGATAGTGTATGTGACAGAACTACACATAAAACCCAATACACCTATCTTGACAATGATATGATAGTTGAGGTAGCACTGCCTCAGGTATGTACCTTCTCCCTATTGTGTTTGAATGGGCATCTTGGAGTACTTGCCTCATGCATAAAAGGCTGCGTAGTTGCTCATAACTATAAGTTCAAACATGTTAATGTTTGTACAAATACACACCTGTCATTCACTAGGCTATGCACTGTAGTTAACTGCTCCAAAATGTAACATACAATTATTCTATGCTGCTGAACACAACAGTTGTGCATAAGGCAAAATTTCAGCCCTTAACATTCATAGGGAACACATGATCTGTAAAACAACAATATCACACTTACCAAGTATAGGACCATGAACTCCGGCCACACCTGATGGACCTATGAAAAGGTGAGGGAGAGGTATTGTTAGCAACACCAAATGTTGCAGTGTTACAAGGTAATATGTGTGTATATCCACATGTACAGTAACTAATGTGATACTGGCTATATTGCTGACATTCTGAGTATGTTTGCACAACTGTGGGTAAAAGCCAACCCCCCAGTGCAAATAGACCTGACACCCATGTACTGGTCTGTAGAGCCTGCCACAATGAGTGCTAATGTGTTATACTAATGAACACAGTAAGCTTACCTGGCCGCTCCTCTGATGTGGACACTGTGGCACCCACCTCCAGGATGTATGGCATGATGGCTGGCTGGTAGCTGATGGTTGATCCTAGGTTCACCAGGATTTCCTCAGTGGCTGAGAGTGGTTGTTCTGTTGCAGGCCTTCCACTGGTGGTAGCACGATTCATGGCAACAGCAGCTACCCTTTGAACCTGCTCATAGGTCATCCTGTTAGCCAATATGATTAACAGCCCTCATAAGGTTGGCCCACAATGCTGCCTACTGTTCATGATTGCGATGACCCCTTGACAGTAGGATGTGATGGTTGAGTCTGAGGGCATTCAGTATAGCATCATTTTCTGCAGATGAGAATGGAGGATGTCTCTGTTGGTACATCATTCCTGCAAGACAACAACAGAACACATTACAGGACCAGATACATGAATGTCCACTATGTACAGACCCTACACACCCATAATAGCCTGCACTATCCACTGCTCCCTCACATGTCATATCCCACAGTGTGGAAACACACTACATGTGTGGCTATCATGAAGGTATTAGCAATACTGGGTAATGTCCCTGTGTGCTGTGACATATTCTACTGTATGTCTCTACACCCATCACTGCAGTGTACTCTGGTGTGTCGCCTATGGGCAAATCCCCACTAATATGTCATATAGCCACTGTCGGACAAATAGCAGTGTGCTATTCCAACAACTATATGGGGATAGTCCAGCAACACGAGTGTGCCACAATGACAATCTGCAATGCAAACCTGCTGTAGTATATGTTCCCTGTTGGCATCATACCTCTCAACTATGCAGATGTTTGCAGAATGTCACCATGTCTGCTTCATAGATATGATCCTTCTTGCACAAACATGTGGATGTCTGACAGATGGTTGTCCACTGATTGATGGTTGCTGTCAGAAAATTGACACAGAATCCAACTGTCACCCATCAGACCCCTCAGACAACACTTATGCTACAGTAATATATGTTACTCTATTCACATTCTTACTTTGTATCACCAATATGTTTACTCTGCCACTGAGTGTGGGCTTTTGCCCCCACATTAAATATGGCTTCATCCTGATTTCTTACTGTTGGAGGTTGAGAGGTATGTTAGGCATAGCTCTCAACCAAACAGGGAAGAATGTCCATGAAACAGGGACTTAGCCAGAGTACATCAGGGACATTCAGGGACACTTTTACAATGTTACTGCTATTTATGTGTGACATTGATAGACTGAGTGGAGGTGAATTACAGTACATCGTTTGATGTAACAGGAGTGTACACCCTTACTTAGTGTCACTATGCAGACTGAGCGGAGGTCAATTACAGTACATCATTTGATGTCACAGGAGTGTACACCCTTACTTAGTGTCACTATGTTTTATGTGTACTCCACTATCTTTACTACAACAGCTGACCATTGTAGGAGGGATGGACAGGGACAGATCAGACATGGGATTAAAAGCAGGGACAATTGAGAGGCATGTCTGTAGGTGTTGGACAGCAGAGTATCACTGACATGTCATTATCATAGATCTAATACAAGCCTACTGTTTTAATCCATATTCCCCATACCTCCACCCTCCCATCTGCATCCTGTTTTATGGTGAAATGTAGTACATACCTGGTAGAGTGATGTATTACTTTTTTTGAAGCATTCCTCTGCAAATGCTTTGCACATACGCTGTCTGTGTGAGTAAAACCACATACAGACCTGTTCCCAATAAGAAGTTGCTTGCTTTTTGTAGGTAATGTGCATTAACAGGTAATTGCCTTTACACCAATTTGTGGCTCAGAATTGCTAACTGCATCCAAAACAGCTGAATTGCACTATCATTAGCCAATGACATGGCACCACAGTGCAATATATAAGGCCTTCATGTAGGCCTTAGCCCCTTTCTTAGTTTTTGAGATGAACATTACTGAGGTGTGAAGACTACAGCATCACAGAGGGTAAGTACAAATACTGTTCACTGTAGAGATGTATGAAGTATGCCCACAGTTTTGCCTCATATGTTTAGTCAGTTTCCCATGACAGTGTGATCGTCTGGCAGTTCACTGACAAACATTGTGGGATAAGGTCAGAAAGGGAAGACAGTGAGTGTCATATTCATACACATCAGAATATGCATGCTAATGCAGTAGCTGCTATTCTATCAACTTACTATCTTTGTAGGGGCAAATGAAGAAGCATATACTTATCTTTGGGCCTTTGCCCCCACCCACTTTGTGTATGGTTGTGTCCGGATCCCTTTTTATAGGGGGTTGGGAGGTATGGTTGGTCTGTAGCAGCTACTTTAATATGCTAGGGGGGTTGGGAGGTATGGTTGGTCTGTAGCAGCTTCTTTAATATGCAGCCATGCATAAAACACAAACTAGTCCACAAGGGACTTTACATAACACAAAAAGAAAAAGAAAAAAGCCGGACGACCAAGGTAGATCGCTTCACTTTAATGATATACTAGTAAACCAAATAACTAAGCGCTTTCACCAGGAACAAAGTCTGGCTTCTTCAGAGTCATCTGGTTCACCAAAACACGCAGTTTTTAAATAACAATTCATACTACAAACACCAATCAACTGTGATCAATTTCATGACATCATCCTGGTATCATTCCCATTTAAAGAAACACCAATACCACTAATTAATAAAATAGTAAGGCTTGTTGTCATGTCATATTAACACAGTAAAACTATATAAAAAACAATAAAATAACATGGAGAATACAGGGCAGAAAAAAAAGAATTATATAATATAAAAATTAGACTCACTATATTGTTTATAGTAGCCAGAACATGACCTAACCTTTAGGTCTTATTACATCTAAGTTTTAAAATAGGCATTAAAGTAGTGCTGTCATTAAACCCAGGTGAATTATAAGCATTTAATCTCAGTTGCCACTGCAATTCTTTTGCTTCTACCTTGGCATTAATATCCCCCCTCTTTCATAATTCCATATTCTATCTATCACAAAAAATATGTTTTTTAAAAAATTAACACAGTTTTTACTGTGTACATAAAGTGCGTTGTGCTCATTTTTGTTTTTAATACATCTCAAGTGCTAAGAGATTCTATCACACAGCCTGTGAATGGTTTTACCAATGTAAAAACCATCGCAGGCTGTGCAAGTTGCCACATAAACCAGTTTAGTACTGTTACAATTGCATTTACCTGGACATGAAACAGAAAATTTGTAGTCCTTAACACATAGGTAGGGGCCATCGTTGATAAATTGACATACCTACACATCCCACATTTAGTCATTCTTGAGACATTATGTTTCTTCTCAACTGGATTACTCTCAAGAATGTTTTTTAAATTTTTACCCCTTCCATAAACTATTTGTGGTTCTGTACCTAGGATATCTTTTGTAACACTGTTTAAACACAATTTCCATCCATTTTAAACTTGAAACAAGTTGGGGGCTGTTGGATTGTATCTCAATACAAATACATAACCTCCCTTCTTGTTGTCAACCTCTTCATGCGTCACTAATGCTGTACTTCTTAAAATAGGGGTGTATACTGTGTCCCTTTTTGTCAAAATTTATTTTTTAACATTTAATAATAGCTTAAGCGGGTAACCCCTATCTAAAAACATACCAATCAATTTAACTATTTCATCCTTGAAGACCATATTTTCACTAACTAACCTTGATATTCTCACCATCTGCCCCTTTATTATACCTTTTCTTTGATGGTAAGGATGGCAACTATAAAAATGTAGTAGTGATTTTGAATAGATCTCCTTTCTATAGATGTTGCTACACAATCCATGTGTTAAGTAAAGGTAAAACTTTTGTACCAAATTTTCAGTTAGACATTGCTAATGTGCTCATTAATTTAAAACTATTTACAAGACAGTTGCATTTAAAAATGTGTTTTTCATCTATGTGTCACAATAAGCAGTTGGTTAGCAATGGTTTGTCTTTGAAGAGAAGAAGTACTTTCATTCCCCCACCATAGCCTGAGTTATTGGTCCTTGAAAGATGTGTTGAGAGTGACTTTAGGAGGATTTTAAATCAAAACAGACAATGTTGTGATAACCTCACACATGATGAAAGAGTTCTTTTAAGGGATCTTGTTAACAACAGTGGTTGCAGGTTTATGAAACCTTACAAGGGGGGTGGAATGTTGGTCATGACTACTATGGACTACAGCCTAAAGATGAATGATATATTAAATAAAGACGAGACATATTATAGGGCATCCAAAAATGAGGTTAATAGGGCTTATTTGAAGATTGATATATATTTACAGGATGCATCATTTCAAGGAATGATAGATGAGATGGAATTTAATTACCTGGCGGTTAAACATCCAGTATTACCCGTCATTTTTGGTACACCTAAAGTCCACAAAGATATTAACAACCCCCCCCCCTTTAGGCCAATTGCGGCAGTGGGTGGTTCCAAAATGGAACCTTTAGCATCTTATGTGGACACATGGTCAAAGGTGGTAGTTGACGAAGCTGAACACTTTATAAGAGACTCCTGGCACTGCTTGGAAAGATTGAGAACAGTTAAAAATGAAATTGACTATGTTTTTCTGACTGCGGACGTTATCAATTTGCTTACTGTGATCCCCCATGATCAAGGTTTGACCATGTTCCATGAAAGTCTACTTAATAGTAAAAGGATAGACAAAACTAAAGTAAACTTACTGGCTGAACTCATGGAACTGATTTTGAAAAACAATTTTCTTAGTTTTGAAGGGGAAACATACCAACAAATGATGGGTGTGGTGATGGTAGCAAGATGTGTTCCTGTCTTTTCAAATTTAGTTCTACTCACTTGGGAGAATTCCTTTATATTTTCATCCAAATACATGGAAAATATCCTGTTATATAACAGATTTTTGGATAATATACTCATCTTATGGAGAGGAGATGACACTACAATAGGTGAGTTTATTGAATATTTGAATGGCACAACAAAGTTTTTTAGATTTACCTACATTTGGCACAAAGATGAGATTAATTGCTTGGATATTAACTTGAAAAAATTCAACACATGGATTGTGTAGCAACATCTATAGAAAGGAGACCTATTCAAATTCACTACTACATTTTTATAGTTGCCATCCTTACCATCAAAGAAAAGGTATAATAAAAGGGCAGATGGTGAGAACATCAAGGTTAGTTAGTGAAAATATGGTCTTCAAGGATGAAATATTTAAATTGACTGGCATGTTTTTAGATAGGGGTTACCCACTTAAGCTATTACTAAATGTTAAAAAAGAAAAGAAAATAAATTTTGAGAAAAGGGACACAGTATACACCCCTATTTTAAGAAGTACAGCATTAGTGACACATGGAGAGATTGACAACAAGAAGGGAGGTGACGTATTTGTATTGAGATACAATCCAACAGCCCCCCAACTTGTTTCAAGTTTAAAAAATGGATGGAAATTTTGTTTAAACAGTGTTACAAAAGATATCATAGGTACAGAACCACAAATAGTTTACGGTAGGGGTAAGAATTTAAAAAAACATTCTTGAGAGTAATCCAATTGGGAAGAAACATAATGTCTCAAGAATGACTAAATGTGGGATGTGTAGTATGTCGATTTATCAACGATGGCCTCTACCTATGTGTTAAGGACTACAAATTTTCTATTTCATGTCCAGGTTGCAGTGGCAACTGAGATTAAATGCCTGTAGTTCACCTGGGCTTAATGACAACACTACTTTAATGCTTATTTTAAAACTTAAATCTAATAAGATCTAAAGGTTAGATTATGTTTTGGCTACTATAAACAATATAATGAGTCTAATTTTTATATTCTGTAATTCTTTTTTCCTGCCCTGTAATCTCCATGTTATTTTATTTTTTTTTTATATAATTTTACTGTGTTAATATGACATGACAAGAAACCTTACTACTGGTATTGGTGTTTCTTTAAATGGGAATGATACCAGGATAATGTCATGAAATTGATCACAGTTGATTGGTGTTTGTAGTATGGATTGTTATTTAAAACTGTCTGTTTTGTTGAACCAGATGACTCTGAAGAAGCCAGACTTTGTTCCTGGCAAAAGCGCTTAGTTATTTGGTTTACTAGTATATCATTAAAGTGAAGCGATTTATCTTGGTGGTCCGGCTTTTTTCTTTTTCTTTATGCAGTCATGTATGCTTCAGGTTGCAGTTGCTGCTGCAGCCTAGGACACAATGGGGAGGAGTGTGAACACTTTGGAGGCCTGCAAGCTGTATGTGTAACTGTGGCAGCTGTGTCAGCCTGTCATTACAGCAGAGCCAGGGTAAGGGTATCAGTTACAGTCCAACTGAAGCATGTGCTTAAGGTACATGTGTTATGCAACAGTGCCAATAATAGAGTAGTAGGTGACATATAATTAGGCTATACAAATATGTGCGGTGTGTCCCTACCTGCAGACCTGTGCCTTGCAAAACTGGGTAGCTGATAATTCAGTAGCAGTAACCTATGGGGATTAAAAGTGCATGACTCAATCATTATGTGCTGTATTCACAAGAATGTAATTGAAGTGCAACATACTGGATTTGAACCCAGGACTGTGTGTGGCAAAATGTTCTGTATGCAAGGCATTTAACAGACGGAGCTACTGAGTCAGTGCAGAAGCAGCTCTATTTGCCATTTATATGTGCTGACATAAAGGCTGTGACAGACGTTGTCTGCATCCATCAGTATGTGCATGACTTTCAAAGCCAGTTGCTCTGCAGCAGGGTCCCATTTAAACATATGTACTCTGCCACTGACACCTTATCAGGTGTGTTTGAAGATGTTACAGATAAAAGGGAACATTTACCTGCTATCCCAGGCCACACATACTGCCATTATTATTTATTTGGCTGTCTACTGGTGCATTTTTGCATCAGAGTCCCAGATACACTCCCATTTGTCACATTAGGTTTGATTTCAGTCTGTTAGTGGCATTCAATATGTATTGCTGGAAACACCTGTGTTAATTAAGATCTGTGTGGCCTAGGGGCTTAGTGTAGTAGGTTGTAGTTGGTAGGAGTCTGGATTCAAAACATGGCAGCGGTGATTATTTTATGCAAACATGCACTAAAACATTAAAAAGAAAAGAAAAAGGGGGTGATAGGACAGTGGTGAAATGGGGGCAAGCAGGGAGAAAAACATAGTGAAAGGCAGGTAGGGATGTGCAGGAAAGGTGTAGGGAAGAACCATAGCTTTCCATTTCTTGTACAGCAACAGATGTGCAGTTTTACAGATTTTGTGGATGAATTTGGACTCTCAAACCCCAGAGAGAGGGGTGAGGACAACATCAATGTGTTGTCAAGCCAAATGGACCAAATTAGTTGCGTCCAGTGGGCATGTGTACAAAATTGAGAGCTCTGTATGGGGCAATATTTTTCTTGTGGGACAGGTACCCATTTTCTTTTTAAATAAGGAGAGAGTGGAATGTTGGGGAAGGGATATAGGTACATGTGGTGAGGTAAGTTGGGTAGGAGAGGATGCAAATGCAGACAGACAAGACAGACAAAACAGCTGATAGGGGCAGTGTATGACACATGAGGTGGTAGACACCTTGGATGGGGATGGTGTTGTGGAATCTGAAATGCATGTGCCTCCAGACAGCAGTAGCATGACTAAGGTCCCCACCTATGGGCAGTCCACACTGCTCCTTCACTGCCCCAAAGGTGGCTGTTTTGGGGCTGGGCACCAGGACTAGCCATCCCCATCAGGTTGTCAAGTCTGCCCTCTATCCAGTGCAGGCTATGTTCATAGCTCCTTTGAACAATCCTGTGCACCATGGCCGGTAGTTGATCCTGGGTGACTACCACCCCTCCACCACTGCTCCCGGGTGGGGGGACGGGCCCCATCCCTTGAAGTGGTTCCACCCATAGGTGGTGCAAGGCCAGTAGAGGGGGCACCAATGGCTTGGGTCCCAGATGCACTGGGACCCAGTGCCATGGTCGCCTGAGGTAGGGTAGGCAGATCACAGATAGGTTCATAGGTTCATAGGTAGGTACTAGGCTATCAGCCCTGGGGCCTATACAAGCCCAGCCAAAAAGGTACCCTGGCTATTGCCACCCAAGAAAATTATTTTCCTGTGCCACTGTCGAGCAGAGGCACAGAGGTGATCCCTGGGGTGAATTTCCTATTTCCCGTCCGATCATCAAGATTTTTCTTGAAGAGTGCTAATGAGGAGCTTTGTTTGATATAGATAGGTAGTTTATTCCAGAGTATGGGAAGTCTCTGGGACAGGAATCTATCCTTCCGGCATGTTCTGTTTATTGTGGTGACAAGGTTTAGGCCCCTAGAGTGTGTAGCTCTGAGGGATTGGGATTTCTTTAAGTGAAGCATGTCCAACAGCTGTAGGTTTGACATAGCTTTTTATGTTAGGCAGAGATCACCTCTGAGTAGGCGGTATGCGACAGAGTCAAGCTGGAGTTTTTTGAGACGGTCTGCGTAGGGCATCTGTTTGAGGCCAGTAATCCTCTTTGTGAGGTATTTCTGTGGCCTTTCCAGTTGTTGTAGATGTCTTGTGAGGTACATACCAAAAGGGGTGTTGTACTCTATAATGGGTCTAATGAGTGATGAGTAGAGGGGAACAATGACCTCTTTTTTTCTGGATGAGAAACCTTTTGTGATGAGGTGTGCCACATAGAAGGATTTCCTGACTACTGTGGCGATGTGATTATCAAAGGAGAAACTACTGTCCACCTGTGTCCCAAGGTCTCTTATCACACTTTTGGTGTTAAGTATACTACTGTCTATGTTGTAGTTCATAGGTACAGAGTTTTTACCAAAGGGGATGACAACGCACTTTTTGCATCAGCAGGAACTGGCCTACCCTGATGTGCTGTGGTTATGGAGGTAAAGCCATACATATAGGTTAGTTATGAACAAAACCATTGTTAGTAATAACAGCATGCCAGAACACTGGAAATAGCCCCATTACATTTCAATGCATATTATATGAAACACAACAATAAATAACAGAATAGTCAGTATATTAACAGCATGCCAGTAACAGTTACGGCATAAGGCCAACAGAATAGGTAATTCAGCAAGATATGTTAATATGCAGCCATTGTAATACATAACAATAATAAAACACATGCCCCAAAATAAAGTTTTTGGAACAACATATGTCAATAGTAAACCATAACCAATGCATAACAATAATAAATATTTGAAGATAAGGGGTGGGGAAACAAAGAAATACAGTCCATTAATACGATTATAGGCTATATAGTTGACAACAGTACTGCTATCTACTCTACAGGTTTGTCATTTATTTATGTGTAAAAGTGCCCTATAGCTGCTGTAGCATGTGCGTACCTCACAAGCTATCCATATGGGACAGTATGGGCCAAGCAGTAACAACTGCAGGTACACAACTACACAGAAGACTTGCACATCAGGTGTACCTATATAACAACCAAGGTATACTGTGGGCTGATGTAGTGTTTCTTTGCTATTTACATAATCTTGTCAATTATACATCTGTGACAGAGGGATTATGCAACAGTAACAACATTCCGTGACGGCGACACTTCAGAGACATATATGTGTACAGTGCAGACAGTAAACAACTATCATGCCTTGCTTGGCAGGCATGAGGATAGAACCCAATAGCAGTGACTGCAGAGGACATCTGCATCGAATGTATTAATTGACTGCAGCCACCATTAAGGGTCTATATCAGAACATCAAAGTTTTAAAACTTTGAGTGTTCTAATATCGACCCGTTTTGAGCGAACACTAAAAATAGCAAAGCTGCAGAACACCGAATTCTTTCCTAGGGAAAGAATTCGGTTGGCGGGTTCTGTGGCTTTGCTATTTTCAGTGCTGTGGTGGAAAGTTATGGGTCGGGTTCAGGTAAGTGTGCGACTGTGTGATCGTTAGGGTTAGGATGCGGGTTAGGTGAGTTAGGGTTAGGGCGTGGGTTAGGTGAATTAGGGTTAGGGGCGGGTTAAGTGAGTTAGGGTTAGGGCGCAGGTTAGGTGAGTGTGTGATAGTGACGGACCTTAGGGTTAGGGTTTGGATTAAGGTAAGTGGATAGATAGTAGTGTATGTACGGTTTAGTGTAGGGTTAGTTGTAGGATTATAAGTGTATGTGTGTGGATTGATGTTTTTTCGGTGTGCTTGTGTTGTGTCTATGTGTTTCGGAATAGAAAATTTTTTCCCCAAGGAAAGAATTCGCTCTTCTGAATGTTCGATATTATGTAGTTTAGATATTTTAGGTTCAATGAAATAGCGTTCGCTATTTTCATTTTTTGATAGCGTGATATAAACGCACCATTAACACAGACTCCATGCATGCAGTCATACCAAAGCTTACACATTTTATTTCTTTTATTTTATTATTATTACACTTATTTCCTGTATTTTAAGCTGTATTTTCACATTCCTGTTAATGACTGTAACAATCTGTGACATATAAACACACAATAATGTACTCATAATGTGGAGTACCTCACCCATTTACCTGTAGCTCCTGTGGACAGAATATCTGTAAATATTATTTGACTGATACTGTAATATTTAGATCTACATAGCACTGGATTCAAATTGTGGTCTGTGTGCAGAAAAAGTGTACCTCATATACAGCATTTAGTAAACTGAGTTACTGAGTCACTGCTGATTGCTGAATGACTGATATTTGCCTAGAGCTCACCTGGAACCAAAATATGACCTGCTAATAGTGGTACTGTTTGATACTTGACTACAGAGACAGTTGAACTCACATGCATGACATTCAAACATGACAGAGATACTAGGTAAAGTGTACATTACTACACAGAATTCAGGTGTACACAATACAATGTTAGTGTGCTGAAATATCTGTGAAGTCAGCAAACAATATCTAATTATGGGTTATTATTTGCAGTCTACAACTAGTACACTGTTATACCTGACTGCAGCACTGTACCTCACAGCCTGAATGCTTGTAGCTGACATGCAATGGTGAAAACAAAACAATCTTACTGTACAATATTTACCTTGGTGTTATTGCTATTGGTCCATGTGCTATTGCAGATCAGTTGTCATAAATTATTTCTTACAAAACAACTTATTGCACAACAGAGTTTATTAGATACACCTTTGTGCAGGTATTGATGTTATTTTGTGTTTTTATTGCAGAACAGTTGTAATAATTGATTTCATGCAAAACAGCCCTATTGCACAGCAGCCTTTATTAGATATACCTTCGGTCAGGTACTGATACTATTTTGTGTTTTTATTGCAGAAAAGTTTTAATAACTGATTTCTTGCAAAACAACCCTACTTCCACAGGTATTGAGCATCAGACTTTAATAGACATACCTTCAATCAGTTGCTGTGATAGTTTCATGTTTTTATTGTACAACAGTTGTCATTATTCAGGTGTAACAACACAGCTGTAATTTCACAGTTATTGCACTACAAACTTTATTGCATATACTTTATTATGGTTAATGCTTTACTCTTCCCTGCTTATGGCACAACAGTTGGCAGTATTCACTTCTTGCAGTACAGGTGTAAGTCCACATTCATTGCAATACAATCTTTACTGTATATATCTAATCACAGTTAATGCTTTACATTTTCTTGCTTATTTGACTATACATAGCAAAATACATTTGTACTCACCATGCTCATGGTACATCCCGGCCAAGCACCCGACATGTGACTTAATGTTGAGTGCCCTCTCCTCTGCAGCTTTAGGGAGAGAAGCACACCATTAGCATACCAGTTTAGCAGACATTCAGGATTAGATATTGGTGAAACACAGGTAATGGTACTTACATACATGTGAGATATTCCCAGCCCAGAATTCTTGGACCCAGGTGTCCAAGAGAGCCCCCTTCTGTCTTTTCAGGTCATCATGGTGGTGATGTCACTGCTCACCTGTGCGGGGGATACCATTTGCTCTGGTGAAGTCCCTTGCCAGCCAGTCCCAGGCCTATGCCTTGCACTCTGAACCCTGGTAACCTCCCTGCATCAGTTGGCCCTCAGGTAGTTTGCAAAAAGTGAAGAGCAACCAAGAACAATGTCCTGACGCACCCGTGAGGCAATAATTCAACTGCTGCAGTGCGGTTGTAGAAAAACAGGTTTAATTCCATAACAAATCCTTTGGTACAGTAAAAACAACGTGGAGACAAGCGCTTTCGCCTGGACAATTCCAGGCTTTATCAAGTCAGGATACAAAACAGAGTGTCCGAGCACTGCTTAAATACATAAAACCACGTGCTACATTTAATTGATAATTAAAAAAATCAATTAGTTGATTTAGTATTGATGTTTTCAAAGGACGTAGGCCATTTTGCTATCATATTGTAAAAATTCATAAAAATGCTTATACTTGTGTAAAATGGCATTTCCTATATTATGTGCAAATAATGCCTTTTCCTAAAAACAATATATATATGCATGTGCATTAAAAACAACATTTATATAACTTGCTTTGCTTAAAATTGATAATAAACAACAACACATAATCAATAAGACAAACAGTCAAGATGAAAAAATGATAGACTGAACTTTTTTTATATAAATTATGTGTGCATTATATCGACCTGGCACCTGTCTAACTGAGTGCAAATTATAATCTGGCTCTTCTAAGTTTAAGAACTGGCCCTATACTTAATGTCTCATTCATGCCAGGTGTGCTGCCAGCATCAAGCCTAAGCTGCCAGATTAATTCCCTGAACTCAAGGGTAGATTCCCAATCTCCACCCCTGTTACTGGGATGCACTTGCTCAAGCACCATAAAGGCTAACTTAAAATTGGGGCAACTGAGGGAGTGTTTGTAGAATGCGTTGCTGTCTTTCTTTTTGTCTATATCATATGTGTGCTCATATATACGCTTTCTAAACTCCCTTTCAGTTTTTCCTATATAAAGCACATAGGTCAAACAAAACCCGATGTATACCACTCCTTTCGTGTTGCAGGTGTAATGCCCGTGTGGTTTCAAGTTGGTTCTACGTGCTTTTAAATATAACCGATTACTATTAATAATAAGAGGGCACCGTTTACACATGCCGCATTTAAAGGTACCATTCCTTTGTTTATTTGTCATGTCAATGGTAATATGTTTTTGCTCAAACACTTCCTTTAAATTGCGGCCTCTTTTTCTAACAAAGGTTGGTTTTTTTGCAACCAGATTCTTAAGTTCATCATTGGATTGTAAAACAAACCAAAATTTTGTGATTATATCCTCGATTTCCTTTGAGTTCTCTGAAAAAGTGTAGATAAAATAATTGGGGTTGCCCTGTATTTGTGTATTGGGGATTCTCGGATTAGGCAAACCAGCATTGTTATTCCCAAACAAAGGTGTATATAAGGTGTCCCTTTTACTGAGAACTTCGTGAATAAGATTATTCACCAAATACTCCGGGTAGCCCCTGTCTGTAAACATTCCCCTAAGGTTGTTGGCTTCAGCAATGAAATCAGGCAACCTGCTACACATGCGTGATGCCCTGATTAATAAACCTTTTACTATGCCTTTCTTTTGTTGAAATGGGTGCTGGCTATTGAAATGCAACAGGGAGTTGGAAAATGTAGGTTTCCTGTAGATCTTAGAATATAGTTCCATTGATTTGTCATCCCTCAGGATTGCTACATCAAGATAGTGAAGTTCACGCTCGTTGATTTCATGAGTAAAAGATAGAAAATCAGTAGAAGAGTTAATATATTCCAAAAACCCTGTGACCTGTTCTCTAGTGCCGTTCCAGATGATGCAAATATCATCCAGGTATCGGCAATAAAAGGTAATATATTTTGCCCAAATAGATTGGAAAATGTGCACTTGCTCCCATCTGTGCAATACCGCATTGGCATATACGGTGGCACAGGAAGCACCCATGGCTACCCCCTTCAATTGTCTAAACAATTCACCGTTAAAAAACACAAAGCTGTTGTTTAAAACAATATTTAACATCTCAGTTGTTAAATTGATGATGTTGTTGCTGAGTCCAGTTTCGTGTTTAAGAAAATCGGTAAACCATTCAACCCCTACCGTATGGGGTATACTGGGGAATAACTCTTTAATATCTACAGTGATCATTAATGAAGAAGTGAGACATTTTTTCTTTAGGGAAAAGTTTGAGAAACTCCCAAGAATCTTTTATCACATGGGTCATAGCCAGGGTGTACTTTTTGGTGACAAAATCTATAAATTTGGAGATGGGTTCCGTTACCCCGCCCGCACCTGAGACAATTGGTCTGAATGGTAACGGGCTGATGCCTTTGTGGGTTTTGGGAATTCCAAAAATAATCGGAACCCTGGGTTTGTTGACTAGTAGAAAATTGTAAAGTTGCTCATTGATAGCTCCTTGTAACAGATGATCATATAATGTATATTTGATCTTGGCTAGAGCTATATTCTACTCATTGCGAGATATGAGACCGTACTGTTGGTCATCGTGCAACATATTATGTATGCACTCTTCATAGGTGTGGTCGTACATAAGTACAACACCACCACCCTTGTCCGGTTTCATTACCCTGACATGCTCCTTAGATAACATAGCAATATATTCAAATTCTTGTTTGGTTAAATTAGATTGCTGGGTGTCCTTGGAATGAACAAACCTATCTACAATTCATGCTCCACCAACTCCTCATAGAGTTTTAAAGGTTGAACCATCGGTGGGTTAAATGTGCTTTTTCTATTGAGCCCATTTATGTTGTATGTTGTGTTTTTGAAAAAATGTTTCAAATTGAGTGCTCGAGTAAAGAGTTTGAGATCCACCAATAAGTTTGCTAAATTAATTCTATTGGAAGGTACAAATTGAAAGCCTTTGGTAAAAATATCAAAGGCTAAGGGGCGTATTGGAACTTCAGTAAAATTGTATATGCTGAAGTTGTTCATTTTGAACACCTTACAATTAATATCATCTATAATTTCGATGCAGTCATGATTGGCATTAAACCCGACCAAAGTGCATGGGTCACCATAACAAGTGTGATCAAGAACCTTGTCTTCATAATTTACTACAGTTATTTGTTGTTCCATCTGGTCCCTGCCCTCTGTGGTTTGTACCCCCATCCCCCGGTTCTCCCGGTAGTGAAAATCCTGATTACGTTCTTTCCTGTCCTTTTCAGCTAGGCGTTCACTTCTGCGTGGGGCTTCATTATAATTGCCCTGAAACACTTTGTCAGTTCCACTGTCAAAAGTACTGTTGTATCTACCATTGTTCACTGGTTTGTTATAACAGGGGTATGCTTTCTCTTCCCTGTACTCATGTATATCCCTTTCAAGCTTTTTAATTTTTCTAGCAATAATTTTGGTGCAAAATTGGTCAACTTCGTCAAAGACTTTGTCATAGTCATGTTTGACCATGCCAAAGTCACTATCTGAAATGACAGAATTATGAAGATTGTTTAGTTCCTCAGTAAGTGCCCTAGCCTTCTTTTCATATTCCTCTAACATAACAGTTATAACCTCAAGGCCTGCTCTGTCAAAAATGCTGCAGAGCTGTTTGTATTGTGCAGAACCATGCTTTACAAAATTCGGAAATTTAAACAAGCGTAGCCCTTAGGGATACGCTTAGTCGAACACATTCTGTCAAGTAATCAATCTCACATTGATTGCTTTTTAATGCATACAACTTATTTTTGAAAGTAGCAAAATCTGTGTCAATAGCCACAGAATTAACTTGATTAACAGTACCTTTGCTGAAGTTGAAGGGCTGGTTCGCCCAGTTTGTAAAATCAAAATCTTTCGTTTTGTCCTTGCTTTTTTTAGGACGAGCTCCTAAATTGCTGCGGTTATTGGAAAGTTTTGTACTTTCCTGATTCGCATGATTTTCATGAGAAGCTTCCGAAAGGGTCATGTTTCCATCTGTTACCCCTCCAGCAGTCCGTTGTGTCGTTGAAACAGCTGTGGCTGGGATATTAGACGAAGAACTTCCAAAGTCATCTTTACGTTGTTGCCGAAGCAGTCCCTTAAGTTCGGTTAGCATATCTAACACCTGGTTGAATTCCGCTCGCGTTACAGGAAGATTGGATTCAGTTTCCTGTAGCAAGCGGGGTGTAACTGCAGAATTGAACGCCTCAGCGTCGGTGGTCATGGTGTCACAAAAGGAACCAAAAAAACTCGCAAAAAGTGAAGAGCAACCAAGAACAATGTCCTGACGCACCCGTGAGGCAATAATTCAACTGCTGCAATGCGGTTGTAGAAAAACAGGTTTAATTCCGTAACAAATCCTTTGGTACAGTAAAAACAACGTGGAGACAAGCGCTTTCGCCTGGACAATTCCAGGCTTTATCAAGTCAGGATACAAAACAGAGTGTCCGAGCACTGCTTAAATACATAAAACCATGTGCTACATTTAATTGATAATTAAAAAAATCAATTAGTTGATTTAGTATTGATGTTTTCAAAGGACGTAGGCCATTTTGCTATCATATTGTAAAAATTCATAAAAATGCTTATACTTGTGTAAAATGGCATTTCCTATATTATGTGCAAATAATGCCTTTTCCTAAAAACAATATATATATGCTTGCTACAGGAAACTGAATCCAATCTTCCTGTAACGCGAGCGGAATTCAACCAGGTGTTAGATATGCTAACCGAACTTAAGGGACTGCTTCGGCAACAACGTAAAGATGACTTTGGAAGTTCTTCGTCTAATATCCCAGCCACAGCTGTTTCAACGACACAACGGACTGCTGGAGGGGTAACAGATGGAAACATGACCCTTTCGGAAGCTTCTCATGAAAATCATGCGAATCAGGAAAGTACAAAACTTTCCAATAACCGCAGCAATTTAGGAGCTCGTCCTAAAAAAAGCAAGGACAAAACGAAAGATTTTGATTTTACAAACTGGGCGAACCAGCCCTTCAACTTCAGCAAAGGTACTGTTAATCAAGTTAATTCTGTGGCTATTGACACAGATTTTGCTACTTTCAAAAATAAGTTGTATGCATTAAAAAGCAATCAATGTGAGATTGATTACTTGACAGAATGTGTCCGGACTAAGCGTATCCCTAAGGGGCTACGCTTGTTTAAATTTCCGAATTTTGTAAAGCATGGTTCTGCACAATACAAACAGCTCTGCAGCATTTTTGACAGAGCAGGCCTTGAGGTTATAACTGTTATGTTAGAGGAATATGAAAAGAAGGCTAGGGCACTTACTGAGGAACTAAACAATCTTCATAATTCTGTCATTTCAGATAGTGACTTTGGCATGGTCAAACATGACTATGACAAAGTCTTTGACGAAGTTGACCAATTTTGCACCAAAATTATTGCTAGAAAAATTAAAAAGCTTGAAAGGGATATACATGAGTACAGGGAAGAGAAAGCATACCCCTGTTATAACAAACCAGTGAACAATGGTAGATACAACAGTACTTTTGACAGTGGAACTGACAAAGTGTTTCAGGGCAATTATAATGAAGCCCCACGCAGAAGTGAACGCCTAGCTGAAAAGGACAGGAAAGAACGTAATCAGGATTTTCACTACCCCCCGGGGAGAACCGGGGGATGGGGGTACAAACCACAGAGGGCAGGGACCAGATGGAACAACAAATAACTGTAGTAAATTATGAAGACAAGGTTCTTGATCACACTTGTTATGGTGACCCATGCACTTTGGTCGGGTTTAATGCCAATCATGACTGCATCGAAATTATAGATGATATTAATTGTAAGGTGTTCAAAATGAACAACTTCAGCATATACAATTTTACTGAAGTTCCAATACGCCCCTTAGCCTTTGATATTTTTACCAAAGGCTTTCAATTTGTACCTTCCAATAGAATTAATTTAGCAAACTTATTGGTGGATCTCAAACTCTTTACTCGAGCACTCAATTTGAAACATTTTTTCAAAAACACAACATACAACATAAATGGGCTCAATAGAAAAAGCACATTTAACCCACCGATGGTTCAACCTTTAAAACTCTATGAGGAGTTGGTGGAGCATGAATTGCGAGATAGGTTTGTTCATTCCAAGGACACCCAGCAATCTAATTTAACCAAACAAGAATTTGAATATATTGCTATGTTATCTAAGGAGCATGTCAAGGTAATGAAACCGGACAAGGGTGGTGGTGTTGTACTTATGTACGACCACACCTATGAAGAGTGCATACATAATATGTTGCACGATGACCAACAGTACGGTCTCATATCTCGCAATGAGTACAATATAGCTCTAGCCAAGATCAAATATACATTATATGATCATCTGTTACAAGGAGCTATCAATGAGCAACTTTACAATTTTCTACTAGTCAACAAACCCAGGGTTCCGATTATTTTTGGAATTCCCAAAACCCACAAAGGCATCAGCCCGTTACCATTCAGACCAATTGTCTCAGGTGCGGGCGGGGTAATGGAACCCATCTCCAAATTTATAGATTTTGTCACCAAAAAGTACACCCTGGCTATGACCCATGTGATAAAAGATTCTTGGGAGTTTCTCAAACTTTTCCCTAAAGAAAAATGTCTCACTTCTTCATTAATGATCACTGTAGATATTAAAGAGTTATTCCCCAGTATACCCCATACGGTAGGGGTTGAATGGTTTACCGATTTTCTTAAACACGAAACTGGACTCAGCAACAACATCATCAATTTTACAACTGAGATGTTAAATATTGTTTTAAACAACAGCTTTGTGTTTTTTAACGGTGAATTGTTTAGACAATTGAAGGGGGTAGCCATGGGTGCTTCCTGTGCCACCGTATATGCCAATGCGGTATTGCACAGATGGGAGCAAGTGCACATTTTCCAATCTATTTGGGCAAAATATATTAACTTTTATTGCCGATACCTGGATGATATTTGCATCATCTGGAATGGCACTAGAGAACAGGTCACAGGGTTTTTGGAATATATTAACTCTTCTACTGATTTTCAATCTTTTACTCATGAAATCAATGAGCGTGAACTTCACTATCTTGATGTAGCAATCCTGAGGGATGACAAATCAATGGAACTATATTCTAAGATCTAAAGGAAACCTACATTTTCCAACTCCCTGTTGCATTTCAATAGCCAGCACCCATTTCAACAAAAGAAAGGCATAGTAAAAGGTTTATTAATCAGGGCATCACGCATGTGTAGCAGGCTGCCTGATTTCATTGCTGAAGCCAACAACCTTAGGGGAATGTTTACAGACAGGGGCTACCCGGAGTATTTGGTGAATAATCTTATTCACGAAGTTCTCAGTAAAAGGGACACCTTATATACACCTTTGTTTGGGAATAACAATGCTGGTTTGCCTAATCCGAGAATCCCCAATACACAAATACAGGACAACCCCAATTATTTTATCTACACTTTTTCAGAGAACTCAAAGGAAATCGAGGATATAATCACAAAATTTTGGTTTGTTTTACAATCCAATGATGAACTTAAGAATCTGGTTGCAAAAAAACCAACCTTTGTTAGAAAAAGAGGCCGCAATTTAAAGGAAGTGTTTGAGCAAAAACATATTACCATTGACATGACAAATAAACAAAGGAATGGTACCTTTAAATGCGGCATGTGTAAACAGTGCCCTCTTATTATTAATAGTAATCGGTTATATTTAAAAGCACGTAGAACCAACTTGAAACCACACGGGCATTACACCTGCAACACGAAAGGAGTGGTATACATCGGGTTTTGTTTGACCTGCGGTGCGTTTTATATAGGAAAAACTGAAAGGGAGTTTATAAAGCGTATATATGAGCACACATATGATATAGACAAAAAGAAAGACAGCAACGCATTCTACAAACACTCCCTCAGTTGCCCCAATTTTAAGTTAGCCTTTATGGTGCTTGAGCAAGTGCATCCCAGTAACAGGGGTGGAGATTGGGAATCTACCCTTGAGTTCAGGGAATTAATCTGGCAGCTTAGGCTTGATGCTGGCAGCACACCTGGCATGAATGAGACATTAAGTATAGGGCCAGTTCTTAAACTTAGAAGAGCCAGATTATAATTTGCACTCAGTTAGACAGGTGCCAGGTCGATATAATGCACACATAATTTATATAAAAAAAGTTCAGTCTATCATTTTTTCATCTTGACTGTTTGTCTTATTGATTATGTGTTGTTGTTTATTATAAATTTTAAGCAAAGCAAGTTATATAAATGTTGTTTTTAATGCACATGCATATATATATTGTTTTTAGGAAAAGGCATTATTTGCACATAATATAGGAAATGCCATTTTACACAAGTATAAGCATTTTTATGAATTTTTACAATATGATAGCAAAATGGCCTACGTCCTTTGAAAACATCAATACTAAATCAACTAATTGATTTTTTTAATTATCAATTAAATGTAGCACGTGGTTTTATGTATTTAAGCAGTGCTCGGACACTCTGTTTTGTATCCTGACTTGATAAAGCCTGGAATTGTCCAGGCGAAAGCGCTTGTCTCCACGTTGTTTTTACTGTACCAAAGGATTTGTTATGGAATTAAACCTGTTTTTCTACAACCGCATTGCAGCAGTTGAATTATTCCCTCAGGTAGTTTGTCAAGGCATCCAACCATTACCATGGACTCCTGAATGCCCTAAAGCTGAGCCCAAAAGCATGAACCCTCTCCAACGCCTGCCATTGTATCCTTCAGAGACAGACATCCAATGGATTATGCTGTATTCCCACCTATTGGGTTTAATATAGCCCATTTTCCTGCCCTTACATGTCATTGAGCAACATTTAAAAATGTGGCGTGTCACTTAGCAGTGCACAAACCAACCAAGCAGTGCATAAACATTAGCCACTGTTATTTGTTTATGCAGTGCTTAGCAGGTCTTAGCAGAGCTCAGCTAAGTGCAGCAGGCCAGTATTTAAAAATAATGTGCATAATATGTATTTCAAACAAAAATGTTAACTTGCTCTTCCATGTATTCAAACCCTACACCTACTGCACATGAGGCCATAACTCTACCCATTTAGCTACATGGATATCTGGAATTTTGCTATACATATATACATATATCATATATCTCTGAGCTACCTTTAAGCAGTGCTGAGCACCAGTGCCACGGAAACTCACTCAGCTACATTTAAATTTGACCATTACAGACTAATTAAATATATCCGGTTTCTAGTTTTAAATGTCTGGCAGGTTTCTCTGAACCATGAAGCACTGCTGTGCTCCACACAGTGCCACACAAACATGATTTTTAAAAAAAGTTTAAAAAAAATGTAATTACATTAGTATAATACAATTGGATAGTGCAGGGAGTGTGTTACTCATCTGTGGACACAGTTAGTACCACAGTCCCTACACTGATTCAATAACCGTGTTCCATGGCTCTCCTTCAGCAATGCACCATGATTAATATGCATGGTGTGCTGCCATGGGGAAACCATGTACACAGACATGGTGGTAGGCTCTACACTATGCCTACATGGATTTTATTAAATCTAGGGCTTAGTGAGGCATTTCAGAGTGTGCCATCCTTTGGATAAGATGTTAAACAGATAAGTTATCTGCTTGAGTAACTGATAACTCAGTTGGATGTAAAAGATCCTACGTAAAAGAATAAGGGTCCTTTATTTTACAAATCATAAAAAACACATTATTTACATATTTGTTTATTTATAAAATATACATATATATATAGTATATATAGGTACATATATTATCTCTCTCTCTCTTTATGTATATATATATATATATATATATATATATATATATATATATATATATATATATATATATCCATAATTGAACCTCACTTCTTCTTCTATAAACCATAATCTAAGAATCACACTCCAATCAAAGTAAATCAACCCCAAAAAACGTGACAAAAAAGCCCACAGTCACACGGGTTTATTTAGCACTTTCTCCCAAATAATAAGAACTTCATCAGAATAAAACCGAAAACACAGTTTATGAAAGAAAACACCAATTGCACAATTTGCTTTTCTTATTTTTGTGAAATCATATAAACAGTTGACATTTATGTTATTTTCCCTTTAATACAGAACTCACCATATATTTTTTTTCCTGAATGCAAATCTATACATCCCCCACAGAAAGAAGTCATATTTGTTTAATTTGTTGATCATATCCTCCAATTGCATCATAAGTACATCATGTTTCTCAAATTGTATCCCTAGTAATGACACCTCATTCATGGAAGAATATGCACCATCAGTTTTCACCATATTACCTAAACCCTTACTTTTTTCTTTATTCAAGGTCATTCCCATTTAATTCAAACATCCATTCAGACAAACCAACACCTCTCTCATTCATATTTTGTTCTTAGCAACTACAAAAATACTATCTATGTATGTCAAAACTACTGAAATCACTACCTCCTTTAGCATCACATATCTAGCATCTTTATTTTATAAGCTACTTAACTCAATATCACATTTATTACCAATGCAAACAATATTACATTAATCAGACATCCTTGTCCTATACCGCACTTCTTGCATATTTCCTTATTCAGCCACCCATTCACTAACATTCTCACTGTATAGTTTTGATATGTTTACATATGCACTCTCTAAATTCTATTACCTATTTCATATTTCTCCATAACATCCCACAAAGTATCATGTCCTACTGTATCACATGCCTTGCTAATCTCATCTATTATGTTTCACATCC
The DNA here is from genome assembly GCF_019279795.1 of Protopterus annectens. Lineage (NCBI taxonomy): Eukaryota > Metazoa > Chordata > Ceratodontiformes > Protopteridae > Protopterus > Protopterus annectens. The sequence goes on along the minus strand of NC_056747.1, from coordinate 1,073,025,303 downwards.
TCCATTTTACTTGTAATATCAACCACAAACTTTCTCAAAACCAATAAGAATTATTGACATCCCTTCCCTTTATACCATGTGCATTTTTTCCATAATATTGATCATCCTTCCTTCCAGTTTCCTCTGTATTATTCTCACAGAAAAATGTATAATCTGTGTTATTAAGTGTGATGGGTCTCCATTTTTTTATTTCATTTTTATTTCATTCTTCTCATCTTTCTTCAATTTAAATGTTAATACCCCACAACATAACTCTTCATAAACAAACCTTATCTTCAAACATTCATTCAGTCCATTTACAAAATACTCTCTTTGAAAATCTATTATTTTACTGTACATTCCATGCTCTGTACAATGCAAACCTGGGTCTGAATGAATCAGTATTTACTTTCCTAAGTATTTCATCCAATTCACTAATAATAATTTATTTTTTAAATTTTCATTAACATATTCTAGATTTTTGTTTTCCTTTTCATTTTCCCATATTTTTCTTCTTTTAACTCTTATAATATTTTTCACATACTGTATTATAATACTCATAATTTGCTCTTGTGTTCTTCTTTACCTGTCCTTTTGCATTTGTCATGTCCCTTGTTATACTAATGTCATCCTTTTCTACTTTTGTAAATAATATTTCTGCCTAAACAGTAATATCTTACTTTTTATCACTTTCTTTTATGTATTTCTTTTATCATAAAATTCTATTGTATTGTTCTTTAAATTCTCTAAAACATTTATGCATATTTTCCCATACTTCACTTTCACCATTTAAAAAAAAACATTTTTATACTTTTTTTTTGAATTCAGTCCACCATTCAGACCAGTTTTTGTAGAAGTCCTTCATAGTTATATGATCCTCCCATAACTGCAATACTTCCTACTCTCCAGTTTCATCCCATTTCATTCCCTTTCCTATATTGATATACTCCCTTTCTTTCATCACCTCCATATATATTGTTAAATGATCTGAAAAAAATCACAACTATATTACCATCTCCTGCTCCCAAACCTTCCAATAATTCAAAATAATTGATTTCAGATCCAAGTGACCCTCTCTTGTAAGTCCACTGACTTTTGATCCACACAGCTACTTTACCACGTTATCACTTGCACCATTTTTACATATTTTCTCTTTTTTTTTTACATTTTCCCTTAAATCACAACAAAAATCCCCTGCAATTATAGTTTTCATGTTAACCACCATATAGTCTAATAGTTGATGAAACAGATTATCTGTCTTCCATAATATCTGTTGTCCTTAATTCCACTCTCCACTGTTTTATTCTCATAAAAAATGTTTAATCTGTTATTTAGGGTGATGGGTCTCTGATTTTTGATTTAATTTTCTCATCATTCTTCTATATAAATGTTAATACCCCCACTACATAAATATTTATAAAAAAGCTTTCCATCAATCACTCATTCAATACATTTACAAAATGCTCTCTTTGCCATTTCATTAATTTCTTATATATTCCATGCCTTATATCTAGGCCTGATACTGAATCAGCATTTACTCTATTACATATTTCATCCAGTTCACTGATAGTGCTTTCTTTTTCAGATTCTTTCTTAACTTGTTCTGGAAATTACTTTCCATTCTCCCTTATTTTCCTTCTTTTTACTCTTAGATATTTCTTTCCTTTTCTGTTCTTTTTACCTCTCTGTTTATAGTTTTCATTTATCTCATTTTGCTAATATTCCTATTTACCTGAATATGCCAATACATCCTCCATTCCCCCTTATAAAAATATCTCTGCCTAAATATTAATGCCTTCTTTTTTCTAGATTTCTGTTATAGATTTCTTTTTCTATGTTGTAATACTTTTTTATATTATTCTCTAAAATGCCCTAATACATTTCTGTGTTCTATGTTGCATGTTCTCATATTTCACATTTTTTCTTACATCACCCTGCCACTACAACATGATTTTTATACTTTTTAAATTCAATCCACTGCTCAGACCAGTTTTATAGAAGCCCTTGATAGTTATGAGATCCTACCGTAACTGTAGTACTTCCCACTATTCATGTTCATCCATAATGTCTCATGTATTCCTTTTATTCCATTTCTAATTTTATTATACTCTCTTTCAAACATCACATTCATCCATATTGCTAAATAGTCAGAAAAATCCATCACAACTGCATTACCATCCACTACCCCAAGGCTTCTGATAATACAAAATAATCAGCTTCAGATCCAAGTGTCCCCTTCTATAAGTCCATTGATTTTTGTTCTACACAGGTAACCTACCACATATTATCACTTCCAGTATTTATTTACATCTTCCCCTTTCTTTTTATGTCTTTTCCTTAAATCACAGTTAAAGTCTTGTAGAATTACAATTTTCATGCTATCACATAGTCTAATATTTGATGGAACAAATTCTCTCTTTCTTGCTAGCTATATACGAATACAATATTACAGTTCTTTAACATGCTCTCTTCATCTCATGTCCAAGCCCACAACAGTTAACCTTCCCATTCTTATAATGTTGCATCAAGTATTTTCATAGGATCATAGGAAGTTAATAGGATAATGACCCTAGGGCCCTTATAAGCCTAGCCAAGTTTTACCATTATTTCCACGATCAACACCTAACACCTCTGTCTAAGAGGAAGATAGGTGGAATCCCTGGGGTGAACTTACGGTTATCCATCCAGTCACCCAGATTGCATTTGAAGAGGGCCAATGAGGTGCTCTGCTTGACATGAAATGGGAGTCTATTTCAAAGGTGTGGTAACCTCTGGGAGACAAAATTGTCCCTCCAGCAGGTTCTATTAATGTCACATACCAGGTTAAGGACATTAGAGTGAGTAACCTGTGCACCATTTGACTTACTGATATGCAGCATTTCCAATAAACCAGGGTCAAAGATTGCCTTATATACAAGGCAGATATCACCTCTGAGTAGTCTGTATGAAACAGAATAAAGTGGCAGTAATTTTAGATGATCCTCATAAGACAGTTGCTGAAGACCTTGAATTTTCCTTGTGAGGAACCTTTGTGGTCTCTCTAATTGCTGCATATGCTTGAAAGGTACACAGAAAAAGGGGAATTGTACTCAATTATTGGCCTGATGAGGGAAGAATACAGGGAGGTTATAACTTCTTTTGTTCTGGAGGCAATACCCTTACCTGTGAGATGAGTAATATAGAATACCCTTCTTACCACTGTGGAGACATGGTAATCAAAGATAAGGTTGCTGCAACCTGTGTACCCAGATATCTCACCACTGACTGCATACTGAGGGTGCTGTTATTGATGCGGTAGTTAGCAGGAACATCAGTCTTACCAAAAGGGAGGATGATACATTTTTTGTATTGAGTTTAAGGCCATGACTTTGGCACCAGTCATTTGTTTGTGTAAGACCTTCTTGTAGGATGTTGACATCATTTGGAGATTCTATGACTGCTCCCAGTTTGCAGTCATCAAGATGTCAGCCACAGACCTTTAGTCTGCTGTTGGAGGTGGATTCCCCTATTTTGACCATATGGTTTCTATCAGTGAGACAGTTAGTTACCCATCTAATGATATAAGGGTTGACACCTAGCTGAGTGAGTTTGTCAATTGTGCCTGAGTGGGGGTTAGTATCAAAAGCCTTGTCCAAATTTAAATAGGATGTATGCACAGATTTCTCCTCATCAGGGGCCTTGGTGACCATCTCAAAGAAGTCCAAGAGTTTTTGACAAATCCAGCCTGAGTAGGGTCAAGTGTTTGGAGGTTACCAATGTCTTTGTTGATAAGGTCCATGATGATTCTCCCCACAGTCTTGCAGATAAGGCTAGTTAGGCTAAGTCTACAGTTCCTGTGGTTAGTGGAAGCACGACCTTTGTGCAAGGGGATAACGGTAGCCTTTTTCCATTCAGCTTGGATGAAGCCAGTGCTTAGATGATGATTGAAAAGAGTATCCAATGGCATTGTTCATTGTTTCTTTACACAAGACCGCCACTCTGGAACAACTTTTCACTTCCTATGTTCCATATTGTATTTCCACCCTTCAATTGTTCTGTTTGTAGTCTTTCTTTTCTTATCAGGAATCTTACATCCTCCAAAATAATAACACCCAAATCACATTTACCACACCATTCCAGTATCACTATGCTTCTTACAGTATTAATAATACTGTTCACCTTTACTAAATGTACACTAAAGTTGCTTCCTTTTTAAGTTTAAGGGAAATATTTTTACATTTATTCCTTATCATCAGTCTTTCCCCCATAGAATATTTCCCAAAATTTATGTACAGATAATCCTTGACTAGAACTTGAATTATTTCTGTAAAAATATTCTCTTGACCTCTCTTCCTTTTGCTCATCCATATTTTTTCTAGTACAGGCTCTTCTTCTTCACCTAGTTCATCCTCTCCCTCAACCTCTTATTGCCTTTCTCTGTGTATGTTTTCATCTCTTTCCCCTTCTTTTGCATTATTTACTATTTGCTCTTGACAGTCTATCCAAAAGTGTCCCTTTCTTTTACACAGCCTACATTTAGCCATAGACCTTCTTGCTGTACGTCCATTATCTCCACCCTTGACAAGTGTTTTACCATGTTTTTTTTTTTTTTCAAATTTTAAAACAATATCCAACTTCCAACCTGAATTCCATTTTAACTTTCACAGTGTTAACAGTTTCTCACAACCCTGGATGCATTTTGCAGTTTCAGTACATCAGTTCTAAATTGTAAAGTAGCATTTTTTAACATTTATGTTACAACCAGAAAACAATTAATTGTGATGGCATGCATTGTGTCCTTGATTGATCACATTGAATCTCTTTATATATGGCTAATAAAAATCAATTAAACTTGAACACTGCAAAGACCACAGCTATTGCTGATTATGCAACTCTGAGAGACTCTTCTTCACCACCATTACCTAATTAAATTTTATATAGGAAAGATAACGTTAAGTTAATTCAAAAAGTGCAGAACTGACACTCCAGGATGAGGTCTCAACCATAGTGAATTCATCCCACTTCCATCTAAAGAACATATCAAGGATTTAACACCTTGTAACTCAGTCAGGTCTCTGCATTGCTGCTTATGCAATTGTCTCCTCTAAATTGGACTTTGTAATGCCCTGTACCTGGGACTCCATAGCATTGAGCAGGATTGCATACAAATTGTACAGAACTCTGCAGCAAGCCTAGTGACTGGTGTATCACATTGCCATCATGTTTCACCAATTCTGCACAGTCCTAAATGGCTTCTAATTCACTAAAGGATTCTTTCTAAGATCCTAGTGCTAGTATATCTGTCCATTCACTGCTTGAGTCCTAGCTAGTTAAAGGTCCATATTCAGCCCTACTGCCCAGATGGGTTTTGCATTCATACTCTGAGGTGCTTCTGGTGGTTTTATGAGTGAAGTTGGAAACCTCTGGTTTTCACTGAATTTATGATCAAGCCCCTTACCATTGGCACTTGCTACCCTGGTGACTTCGGGAATGCCCATTTTGGATGGCTTCAGGCAGGCATTGATAACAAAAAAAAAAAACAAAAAAAACAAAAAAAAAAATATGAATTCCTGCCCTCTGAGATAAAACCACAGTACACAGACCAAAATTAACACCACAGTGATCAGATAGCACAATAAAACAGATGCTATTATTATAATATTTATTCCAAACCAAGTTGAGTGCTTTTGTCCTGCTACATAAAATATTTCATCAGAACTAAATGAGAATACTATCCAATCATGTATTTATATACATCCCAATTAATTAAAATGTATACCTGATTAAAATATTTAAATGGGATAGTACCATACTTGCATACAACAATTACATAAATAATCAGAACTATAAAAATATATTAAAAATAAATTCAAAATAGAATAAAAATAACATTAATTTTGAAATACTTTAACATTAAGATCTTATATTCCTAAAAACATTAAAGTTTAGCAGCCCTAAGTTTCAGACCAGGAGTGATAGAAATCATTTCATTTAAACTTGGATCTCTATTAGCTTGTAATGCCAGTTGTTAAAACAACTTTCTCTGTTCAAGTAGGTGTTCCCTTTGACCACCTGTAGGATTTTTTTGAAGTTGTTCTAACATATAAAATTTAAACTGGCTGCTTGCACATTTTCTCAAATGTTTAGATAAAATTTTTAGGGCCATTTTTGTTTTTTTTTTTTTTCTCTGTGTAGAAAGAGCCACAAACAACACATATACATACCTAGACCATCCCTATACTATTACAATTAAAACACTGTTGTACCTTAGATTGCCTATTCTGACTGGCAATGTTAATAATGTCTTTATTACCTATACACAGGCACTGTTTAAATGCACTGTATTTATAGGTGCTAGTTTTAGAAATATTTGGCTTGTCATTCAAATTTTTATGTGGCTCATACAAATCCTAAAAACGTCTACCTTTCTTATATATAAACTTGAGAGGTGTTTTAAAAGGGTTCAGGTGCCTAGGCAGCGAGACATTTCCCTGCGATACATTTTGGCTGGGGACACATGGCTGAAGTGACATTCAGCTGGAGAGAAATATGGCTGTTTGTTTTCCCCCTGTGAATTTGGCTATTGAAGTTGTAGGTATGACAACACATTCATCTCTTTGCCCACAGGGAATTTGCAAACAGCCATATTTCTCTGCAGCTGAATGTCACTTCAGCCATGTGTCCCCAGCCAAAATGTATCATAGGGAAATGTCTTGCTGCCTAGGCGCCTGAACCCGTTTTAAAAACCTTAAGAGTTCCAAGGATGTTGTCCAAAAATATTCCAGTATTTAGAAATAATAATCTTAATGGTTTTATAATCCTTATTATATTCCTGACAAATAGCAGAAGAAAATATATTCCCACTACTCTTTTCAGAAGGTAAAAAAATCAACCTGTGTTAGTTAATAAAATCAATAAAAGAGTTTCAAAGCCATAACCAAAGTACATGAATCTCATCCAAAAATCTTGTATACAGATGATAAAATCCCAAATATGGTGAATTAATAATAAATCTGTGTTCCCATAGAAATAGAACTAGGTTAGCAAAGACACAGGCATATGAAGCACTCATAGCTACTCCTACTTGATTGATCCTATCTAAGAAGTCCCGTGAATCACAAAGTATATGTTTTTAAGATCATGAAAAGGTTTTAACTTGTGGTTAGTATATGCTGTCAGTGAGTAAGTGTTTTGAGTCATTGGCTGTGACTATCAAATGTGTGTGTGGTGGGGTGTCAATATTTTTGTTGACTTTAGGAATACCAAACACAGATCAAATATGTGGATGCTTGTTAGTAAGAAAAGTAAAAGTAGCTGGATCTATTAGTTTTGCGATTTTTATCTCCGAGGGCAGAGATTAATTTTTTGGTTTTATATGTGAACTAGCTCTGCCTGCATTTTATTTTCAGCATTTATAGGGAATGAAAACTCCCTTATTTGCTCTGGAGAATGATAATTATGGTCAATGTTTTATGTTTATTGTTGTTATTGTTTTATTATTGTTTTATATAGTACTGGTGCTTTGGTTATAAAGCACCTTAATGAAATTGAAAATCAAGTACAGTTGCAAACACATAGTAGGAGCCTGTGTAGATGTCAACACATTTGTCTTTTGACAGCTGATAGTCTTCAGTGAAAAGATAACATTTAACTACCTGTTCAGAAATATTTTCCACTAGTTGCCCCAATAACGGCACTTTATACTTAGTACATGCAGCAAATAACTTCAACTAAAATTCACTCTTCTCTTTAGATACAAGATCTGCCCATAAACAGTTGGAGGTCTGGATTCACCACAGGAGTCTCTAGGAGATCAGTTCCAGGAGAATGTACATAGTTATTTCAGCACACAGTTATGAGGGTCTTCATTTTTTGTTGTGTAACAAGAAATGCAGGATTTAATGGGGGGAAACCTATTTAGTTTAGACAGAGATCAGACAATAAAGTTAGCTCATACTATGTAAGTCAACTTCATGATACCTTTATTTATTTTGTATTTCTTTATCTTTGATTATGGCAAGGTCCAACTAGGATAAAACCTCTTTTTCAATGGAGGCCCAGGGAGAAGAGCTCCACATTTAATACCAGTTTTAACACATACATGAAATGTAGTAACATGGCATCAAAAGGGATACAGAATATAGGTAAGAGTACATACATGAGAGAAAAAGCTTTACAATAGTTTACATAAACATCATTTAGAAAAAAGAGCAGGTCGATAGCTTACATAGGTATATACAGTGTCCAACATTCATTAGAAATAGACACAGGCTTCTATATTACAAGAAGCAATATAACACTGCAAAAGATAGTATAATATTGCCTGTGATTTCTAGCAAATAAACTAATAAAAAATGGTGGCTTAACTATGGCAATATTAGAAAGGGAGAAGATGGTTAATAATGAACTATAGTATGATATGTTAGTAGCAGAGCAACTATGAAAGCATAGCATGCAAAATCAGTTTGGCTACTGAATGTGAAACAGCTTTCTTAGCTTCATGTCCAAAGTAAGTGAAATGGACAGTCCTACTGATTGCAACTACACCTTGAATACCTTTGTTGGGGGAGGGGGTGTCACATTGATAACAATGCTACAGCAGACAATTGGGTAATATTTGTCTCTAAACTCTGGGCTGGTAGTCCCAATGTTTCTCTAAGGGCTGAAAATAAATAAAGTATTTTCAAAAACTCCAACTATTCTGTGTCTCATATCGCCTACTTAGAGGCGATCTCTGCTTGACTTACAAAGCCATGTCTGACCCAGCTCTGTTAGAAATGCTACATCTAAAGAAATCCCAATCCCTCCACACTACCCACTCCAGAGACCTCAACCTCATTACCACAATCAACAGAATGTGCTGGAGGGAAAGCTTCATAACCTAGAGATGGCCCATGCTATGGAATAGACTTCCCATACATGTCAAACAGATCACCTCACTGGCCTTCTTCAAGAAAAATCTTGATGAGTGGATGGGAAATAGAAAATTCACCATGGGGATCACTCCAGTGGCTCTACTTGACAGAGGCTGTGGGAATTAAGTTTGGGTGGCATGATGCCAGGGTAATCCTATGGGCTAGGCTTGTAAAGGTTCCAGGGTCATTAGCCTAGTACACACCTATGAACCTATGAATTATAAGGGATGCCTAAGGCTGGGGTTTGCATCAGAGCTTGTTTGACTGGCATGCTTGTTTCTGCTCTTTTTAAGACAAGGGCTTATGGAGATCCTTCTTTAAAAGAGCCAGTTACTCACACCTACATACCATGGGGTCTACTGACAGCAGTACCCAACAAGTCCACAAATCTTGTCAATTGCCAAATGTTGTAGGTCTGGGCATATTTTGAATTGTTAATATTATCAAGGGTAAACTGCCACATTCCTCTTCTTAAATAACATGCCCTAGATACTTAACTTTCTGTTTCCACAGCTAAAATATTATTTTATCTGCTTGAAAATCCTTACTAGTCATTTGTTGTAAAAGATAGGTAATATCTGCTTGGTATGTTACTAGTGTAGAAGAAGCAATTAACAAATCATCTATGACTGAATTACCTTAGATCCTGCTGGAAAAATAAGTTATGTAACTGTTGTTTCATTATCTGTGAAAGCAAAGAATGTGATCTACCTAATCTTGCAGTAACCATGTCCATGTCTATTGTCTTCTTTAATATGTAATTGCAAACTTATACTGACGCATGTGAGTATAGATACAGTGAAGAAGGCAGAAGATCTATCGGTTACAGAAAACTACTTGGGTGTAGTGAGAATACACCTCAAAATAGTTGTCAGATTTGGTACCACTTGGAAAACTGGTATAACCACATTGCTGACTACTATTACATCTTGAATAAATCTATACATTTATTTTCTTGTTTTTTCTTTATTTTTACATGTAATATAGGTGTGTTACAACAACTGCAATTAGTGACAATAATTCCTTGTTTCCTCTTCTGCTCATTGATTTATTTACTTTATCCTTTGCTGACCAGGTTAGTCTCACTACACTAGTTACCTTGTTTCAGGGAAGACCTGAAGTGGTATTTCCAGTACTGAGGGAAGTTTGGTGAGGGCACCAGGCAACTTCCCTTACTCTTTGCATTCGGAGGAAGAGATTAAATGTTATACATCCTGACTTCCTGTTTCCTGTCCAGGTGTTGAGGCAGCCAGGGGAAACAGTGTGAAAACATGACTGCTGAGAGCCAAGGCAATTTGGAAGTTAAATGGGTTGAAGATGAAGAAAAAAATGGTAGAATTGCTATCAAAAATGTTTTAATACAATGCGGCAACCAACATTGTCTGCTGATGGTGAGGATATCAGGAAGGAGATGAAGCTAAAAGCAGTGGTGGAGATGAATTCAGAAGAAAACTTCCAGAAAAAATCAGTTTGAAACATCAGAAATGGCAGAAAAAATTTGTTATTTCAACCCTCCAGTTGGGAGGGTTGCAGGATGAGTATCTGGAGGAGCTAATTAACCAGAGTGAACCAGAAAGTGGAATTGCTGTATCGTGGAGTGATATTATGGAAAAATAGAAGAGGGAAAAAAAGAAAAGGAAAAACAGCCAGAGAAGGTTCTGAAAAAAAAGTTCTATGCTCAAACAATGGAAGAAGGAGTTAAGGAGAAGATAAAGATGAATGAAGTAAAGAAAAAATATGTTGTTCAGGTGAGCAGTAAAAAAGAAAAAGGCCTGGACAGATTTGATGTATGGGACAATGTTATCGCACCTCTGGCAGTAAAAGCTGAAGCGGTAACAGCTTTCATTTTAATTAACAAAGAACATTTTTGTGACTTGCTTTTTGAAACTGGCCAGGCTATAGAAAACTTTTTGGGGCGTATGAAAAAAGAAAACAGACTTTCCATGGCCAGGGTATATTGTGCAAGCCTTTTAAGAATCTTGATTCAGTTTAGAACTGAAGTGGGAGCAAAAGAACTGAGGGAATATTTGTTGACAATATGTAAAGAAGCGGTAGACACTAATAAAATCAATGATGAAAGGAGATTATGGACTGGGGGTTGTGAATGTAGAATAATTTTAAAAATGGAAAATGACAATGTGATAAACATACCTAGTATTATTAATGTATACTGCAATAGAGGTTTTGTGAGGTACAGAGGACAACCACAGACTTATTTTTGTTGAAACAAATTATCATTTAATTAGTATATGTGAGAAAAAAAGGTGTTATTTATGTGGTCAGACAGGTCATAATGACATAAATGTGATACAGAATATAAGAAATGTGATAATATAGGACATTCATAGTTAGAATGTGAGGTAGAAATACAAGTAAGTGAAAAGGTAAAATTAAATTATACAAGAAAAAGAGTTAGAAAAGAATGCTATACAAGAACACCCCAAACAACAAGACAAACATATAAATGGTATTTAAAGTTAAAGGGAAAGACAAAGAGGAGAAAAAGAAAAAGAAAGAGAGACAGCTGAAATGAGTGAAGAAGAGTGGGATATAGTAAAGACAAGAAAATTTCAATAGGAAAAAGAGTTAGGAAAAGAAAAAGAAAATTTAAAATATAATGGTAAGACAGAATAAATAAGGTAAAGGATAAGAAGATTATTCTAATAACTGCTCTATAAAGCTGAAAATATTAGCTTTAAATATGAACAGTATGAAGACTTTTAAGAGAAGAATTAGTATTTTACAATGGTGTGCTGCAGTAAATGCTCAAGTAATAGTATTAGAAGACATTAGAATGCTAACAGAAGGAAAAAAGGGTACAAACAGAAAAACTTTGTAACGGGACTATTATTTGGAATATAGGCAAAGGAACATGTTCAGGTATATGTATACTGTGCCAAGAGAATATAAAAATATTAGATATTACAATAGATGAACTGGGCCAAACAACAGTAGTGGATATAATATAGAAAAAATATGTACATAGACTAATAGCTTTATATACACATGTGACAAAAAAAGAGAAACAATGTTTAAAATTATGCCAAAAAACAATACTGTCCCAAATAAATAGGCAGAAAAAATATCAATAAACCAAGAATCCAACAAGACTTGTAATAATAAGACCAATCCAATTGTTGGTCTTCGTTATTATAAGTCTTGGTGGATTTTTGGTTTATAAATGTTTAAAAGTATACCAAATTATGTTTGTGTTAACATGGATATAATAATGGCAGGTGACTTTAATTGTAACTTGAGAAATAAAAAGAAAAGTTGTGATGTTAAAATGGTTACTGAAATTATGAAAAGTGAACAATTAAAAATATGTAAAAATTAACACTGGACTTACAAATAAATGACATGAAGACAGAAATTTATTATTTTTTTATATCAGAAGGCCTAAATTATACAAAAAGGAATTAAATATAATGGATTATCTGATCGTGTGGTGATTTGGATTAGAATTCATGAAAATGCGGAATTTATTAAAATATAAAAAGGCATAAAACGAGTAAATGAAAAAGAGTTAGATTCAGGAGAAAGAAATAAAATTACAGAATTATGGCAACAACATAGTATGAAATATTTTTATGAAAACTGGACAATATGGCGGATTCAATTAAAAAAATACAAAAAAATATTACAAAAAAGTATTTTTAGAATGTATAGAAAAGAAAAGGAAAAATGGAATACAAAATATTAAGTCAATATATATTTAAAGACTTGATACAGAAGAAAAAATATTTATGAAAAAGAATTATATAGAAGAAATCGGGATAATGTTAAAAAATTGTTATATAAGCAAAAATATTACTTACAAGAAAAAAAAGAAGTAGCACTATACTTATGCGAAGATAGTAAAAAACAGGAAAGATAATAAGATAATTAAAAAATAAAGAAGGTAAAACAAGTTAAAAAAACAAGGAGAAATATATGAAATAATTAAAGAATATGTATTAAATTTATATAGTAAAAAAGTAACATAGAACAAATTTATAATGGTGAAAAACTAAATAAGTAAGATGGATATTTAGAGAGAAAATAACTATAAATGAGTTGAATGAGATCATGAAAGATATTAACATTAATTCAGCTACAAGTTTGGAGATATTGAATATCGTATATATAAAGAAATGTTTCACTGGCAAAAATGGTGTTTATAGAAGTAATGAATGAGTGGCTAGAAAAAGGAATTAAGTATAAAGAAATGTGCACAGCTGTGATAAAATGTATTTTAAACAAAGGAGATAAAGATGAAATAAAAAATTGGAGATAAATTATACTGAATAAAAGAGAATATAACATTTTCATGAGAATAGTTACAAAAATAGTACAATGTAAAATATAAAGATTATATGATCAGAATTTGTTTTGGAGAAAAGGAAAAGGGAGTCAAGACCTATTATGGATAATAAGGGAAGTAATCTATGATATTATTAATAAAAAAGTGGAAACAAAAATTATTATAGGTGATGTCAGTAAGGCACATGATAATATTCAGTATAAAGTATTATGGGAAAATTTTACAACCATAAAATATAAATTAAAAAAAATATTACAAGTAATTAAGTCAGTATAGGAAAAGAATTATGTGAAATTGAATGTAAATGCTTGCACTGGGAAAGTTTGAAAATAGAGTGTGGTATGAAACAAGGATGTTCTGCAAGCAGTATGAGTTTTGCTATAATCACGAACACAGTAGTAATGGAAATGAATAAACTGTCAAGTAAGGGAGGATATAGAATGATGGAGAAGATACAATTGCTGATAATGCATACTTATGCTGATGATATTGTAGTAATAGCAAAAAATAAAGTCTGGATGGAAAGAATTAATTAAAAATTGAGTACACTGTTGAAGAAAATTAATTTAAGCATAAATAAAGAAAACAGCAAGGGATTTGGGTATGAAGGTATTATAGGAAGTGTGGAATATAATGAAAATAGTATAGATATTTTAGGAATAGTGTTTGGAAGGACAAAATACAGACATGAACAATGGGATAAAGTTATTAAAGGAATCAAAGACATGATTACATTTTGGAAGACACAAAGGTTTTCATACATTAAGAAAGTATATTTAATAAATGGGAACTAAGGTTGAGTGGCATGGTGCCAGGGTAATCCTATGGCTAGGCTTGTAAAGGCCCCAGGGCCATTAGCCTAGTACACACCTATGAACCTATGAACTGAAATGCCATAATAATAGGTAAAATAGCTTATTTTGCAAATGTTTATATGATGCCAATGAAATATGAAAAATAAATCATACAGACAATGTTTTCATTTATTTGAGGGTCAAGACTGAACCCGGTTAAGAGGGGAATTTTGTATGTGAAAGATGAACAAGGGGGATTGGGGCTGATAATTCCAATTCTGCATGCAACCTCTTTAAGTATGTATAAAGTACTAAAAGGAATAATGAAAAACAATAAAGATTGCACAGAAACAATGATGTATTGTAAATACAGAGAAATTTCATAAGAAATGGAAATGAAAAAAAGAACTAAGTGTTATTAATGAAGAAATGAAAGAACGTTACACTAAAATTGTACTGTGGAAATAAAAAAGACTATGATAGATAAAAACAGAAAAGAATGGTATGTTAACATTATGATATACTTTTATTTGGTGGATCAGTGGAAAAATTTATAAATAGATAAGAAAAAAGAAATAATGATGAGATACAGATTATAAAAAAATAAAGAATGCAATAATTTTTTTGTGGAGGTTGTCCACAGGAAAATTACCAGTGGGGGAAAATATGCCATACAAGAGAAAACAGAATAGAATAAGTAATAAATATAAAGAATTGGAAACTACAGAACATTTTTTTAATGAGAGGGAATTCAAACATTGTAGAAAGAAACATGTAAACATGTTTTGATTAAAAGTTATTTAGATTCTGAAATGTTTAACATGGACATGATAAAGTATGGGTTTTATGGGACAAGATCCCAGAATGAAGCTAAGAAAACACAGAATCATATTATGTGTGACAAAGACTATATGGAATGAAAGACTTAATGAAATCAAATACAATAGAAAATGGACATTGACAAAAATACTAGTTGATAAAAGAATAGGGGAATACTTAAAATGGAAATATCAATGTACTGAATGGTTAAAATATGTAAATATTGTAGATATGTAAATATGTAAAAATATGAACTATATATATATATTTATATATATATATATATATATATATATATATATATATATATATATATATATATATATATATATATATGGGTTCCAGTCAGAAGATCGAAATACTGAAATCTCGAATTTCAGTATTTCGAGCCCAAGAAGCCGAATCCACATAATAGCAAAAGTTTTGAAGCACAAAATTCCAAACCTCAAATACTGGAGGTTTTGAATTTCACACTTCTAAAGTTCAGCTATGGTTATGTATTCAGGTAAGTGTGTGTGTTAAGGGGTTTGGGTAGGGGCTGTGGTGTGCGTTAGTGTGTTTTGTTGCTGTGATGTGTGTGTGTGTGAAGAGAAAATAGCTTGTGTGGTGGTGTTTTGTGTGTGTTTGTATGTAGTGCGACCTCGGAGTGAGAATATTTAAGTAGGAGGGGTGTGGGGGGGCGCAGTCCCCCACATGGGGGTGCAGGGGGGCTTGCCCCCTGATTTCATGTAGTAGAGTAATTGTGTATGTTTGTGTGGTGGATGGTGTGTGTGTGTGTGTGTGTGTGTGTGTGTGTGTGTGTGTGTGTGTGTGTGTGTGTGTGTGTGTGTGTGTAGTAAAACCACGAAATTCAAAACTTCCGGTATTCAAGGTTTTGAATTTCCTGGTTTTTAGTTTTCGTTGTTTTGTGGATTCCACTTCTTGGGCTTGAGGTACTGAAATTTGAGATTTCAGTATTTTGAGCTTCTGAAGTAAATCCATATATATATTATATATATATATATATATATATATATATATATATATATATATATATATATATATTTATATACACACATGGGTCTACTTTGTTCCGTTGAATCTCATTTCACTGAATTTCATTTCACCCCGACCACATTGTTAAAAACAAAAATTACTGAAAACTCATTTCACTGACTCTCATTTCACTGAACTGAACTGAACTTAGTATATATATGGCACTGTGTAGAGTGCTGTAAGGCAAGTAAAAGGTATATGCCCTTTTCCCTACTTTAGTGCAATCCTGGAGTTAGTATATATAGTTAGGGGGCTGTGGGGGCACAGCTATTGGCTATTTCATGTGGAGTAATACCCTTTTTAAGACTGCTGAGAGCATAAAGGATGAATTTTTGAATGCTCTTAACAGCATTCTAATATATTTTTGTAATGTATATTTATATATAGAGAGAGAGGGAGAAAGAGAGAGAGACCCACTCACAAACACACATGATAAATAAATATATATTATAATTATATAAGCCACTATTGCCTGAGTCACCCACTTAGATGCCTTAGCTGGTTTCATTCTTTATTTCATTCTTAATTTGGAGCATTTGCTTTTGTGTAATGTTGAGAAACATACACAGATTACTCATACATATTTTCCATTCACCAATTAGCTAATTGCTACACATTTTCCATATGCCAATTATAATAGCTGCAAAGGCCTTCTAAGGATCACTACTGCAGTGTTATTAACTATGTAATTAATAATTGTATAATTAATCAACAGAGATTTTTGAATTAGTTAACATAAGATCCTTACTATCAGGAGGACCATTATTATTTGCATAGAAAAAGTTCTTCCCATTCTGAGAAATTCTAGTTTAAAGGCAACAGAAAATAATGGCATCTTGTTACTTGTATTTTATGCAGTTTGATCTGATACCACTTTGCCACCATTAGAAATAAAAACTGCAAATGTCCACGCCAAGGCATACATTAATGTAATCATAAATAGATTGCAAATGGTCTTAGCTCTGTGTTTTTGAGTAATAAACAGGTTGCACTTATCTTAATAATTTAGGACACTAATGGACAAATTGCAACATCAGGCTTCCTACCACTAACAAACAGGTTGCACTCAAAGTGGATGGCAGTGCATGTAGTTTTGAGACATTCACTTCCTAAGTATAGTCTTAAAGCATTTAAGCCCACTACATATAAAAACTAGTGTATAATTACCAATAACTGCAGAACTGGGAGGCACAATTTTTTCATTACTAAATATATTGTATTTTGCTACACTAGACCTACACATTGGCATCACAAAATGCCCTCTTGGCTAGACCTACGTCAGCATCATATCACTGAACCTTTTTATGCTCAACCGGCACCTGTATCAGTTTTGAAGTGTCATTTTCCCATCATGTAGCACTTACCCAGTTTGTGTCATTCAGCTGCACTATGCCTGAATATGTTCATTATTCATACTGCTTATTTAATCTTCCTGACTCTGAAGTGCCCTGTAAATAATTAGACTGCCATTTAGCAATGCTCTCTTGAAATGCTGTATGTCACTTAATCATTATTTTGTTTAAGTGCTGTGTATCATTTAATCAACTCATGCCACTCTGCTTAGATGATACTTAACTGTTCTATGCCATGTAATCAGAATGTAATTTAATTTATTTGCTTGATGGTTTTGCACCACCCCAAATCATAAAGGAGTCCTCTCTTTGAAATTTCTATAGTCTGCAGTTAGACTGTTTCGATGTTGTTTGGCCTCACCTCAAATTTCTAACAGGCTGTCCCTTCCATTTTTGGAACTGTATATCACTTTATAATACATTTTACATAGCAGTGGCAATAGTAGTTTTGTTTTCCAAGCTTTTCTTCTATTGTATCCATGACTACTCCAAATAGAACCATAAAACTGCTACATATATAATAAAAGTCAGTTACAGTCCAAACAAGAAATAAGCAGAAGTCTAGCACAAATTTACAGAGTGGGTAAAAAATAGTGGCACCGCAGTACCACTTCCATTCCTCTTTGCATGGCTACACATTCATATATGCCTGAATGTAGCATAACTCAAGATTAGGGCTCTAAAATAACGTGAATGCACACAGTGCAAAGAAATAAAAGTAAACGAAATCTGTATTTTCAGTTTAATTATCAGTTATGTAATCTTATGAAAAGACAGCTGTCTAAAATGCTTGCCTTTGAATAGCAGACAATCATCCATCTAAGTACTGCTTGATAATAATCGAGTGGCATGCTCTTGTTAGATGAGTGCACCTTTTAAAACAGTAAAAATATGAATCATTCATTTGTTACTGAATTGCACAACACTAATCAGCCCCCTCCATCTGACTCCAGAATTTCTGAAATCTGAGATTATTTACCATTATTTCACTATATGACTTGAAACCTCCTTCATTAAATCAAACTGTTTTTGCGGGTCTTCTACACAGATGCATGCCATGTCTTGACAAATGCTTCAGACAAACCTACAGAAAAAAATCAGAAATTCTGATGGACTCACGGCATGTTTACATAACTGTTACACTATGTTCATAAAGAAAGACAGATTTCCTTTCCTTCTGGATAATCATATTAACATTCTACGGTAAAACAAATACAATGTTTTTAAACTATTTTTTTTTGTTTAGTTGTCAGTTAGTTATGCAAGTTAATGAGACATGGTATTATTAATGGAAATGCAATGCAGACATTATTCACAGTTCAGTAGACTAATACAGAAACTTTAATGCTGAAGAATATTTGCCATTAATAAACTCATCCTTGGTAAGGCTTCTTCTGTATCAGACTTGCCATATTTACATGCACTTCTTTGACAACCACAGTTCGGAAAACATGTTCTCTAAAAGTGCATCTCATGTATTGACATTTGCTACAATTGATTTATAAATGTTGGAGCAGTAGACTTGTGCCAATAGGGTGCCACAAGGTTTCCCAGTGAAACAAGAGTGACAGATTTATTGCTACCATAAAACATATTGTACTTTGTACCAGATGAGCAGGTTTAGGTTCTTAGGAAGGATTAAAATGTTCCAAGAATGAACCAAGCAAGTATATGTAGACAGATGTATTTGTCCATGGATGCTTTCTCATTTTAAATAAAACATTAGGTTAATGACATCATGGGGGATGGAAAAGGGTTTAATAGAGGGACTATTTTAGGGTTGGCAATTAGTGGAAAGGGGAGGCAGGAAATGAGGTCGTTATAAGGAGGAAAATGGAGGGGAGAGTGAGTATTTAAGGGGTGCCTATTGGAATAGATCTTTCTTTGGTGTGGATAATGGCTTCAAATAACGGTTCAATTCCCAGCACTTTTACAGAGTAACTATGGTGTATGTGCATATGATGGAGGTGAATGTAGTTACAGGTAGCTTAATGGAGCATTTGAGGGAAAGTAGTGTGTGTTGAAAGGACCACAGTCAAGGTTAGTGGAATTCTTGTAAAGTGAAATAAGGTTTTGGCAGTGCTCTGGAAGGTAGTGGGGAGAGCAGCAGGTTTATATATAGGAGGCGAGGATTAACTTGGTAGTGAGGAGGTGTTGTAAACTGGGAAGGTGGTTGGTAACTCATGGCCATGCTCTTCATCTGTCCTTAGTTGCATGGAGTGTCCCTGTTTTGCCTCTTCTGGTCCACTTTGTACATTATAGACTGTTTGGAGAAATTTGCATCAGTCGTTGTTCATAGAAATGCCTGACATTATGGCTCCCTTCGTTTTTCTGTTTCAGTACAGCAGTTGGAGACAATCTTGGTCATTTTTGTTAAGATTATGGGTGACTCCTTTGTTTTTGGTTTTGAAGTTGTTAGTTGGTGGCAGGAGTGTTAAGTGCTGTGGTGGCCTCACTGCATAAGGTCTGTGAAGGTGTTGTGTTGCAGTTTTCATATTCTTCCTGACTGCTCTAAGACTGAGCAGCATACCTCTCAGCTGCCCTGATTTTGCCTCATATTCTCGACCTGTCAGTCATAACATTTTTGATTTCCTGATTAAGTACTGAGGATTACAGTCCGTAATGCCAGACATTAATGATTCGTATACCTTATTGTTCAGAAAAATCACATTATTCTATTAACTTTTTACTCTAATATTTCAAAACTACCCCTGATTTTTTGCCTTTGTTTCCCCATTATTTTGGCTTTGTCCCTGATTCTTAAATAAAAACGTTGAGAGTGATAGTAAGATAGGTTATTACAGGTGAAGTTATTTTCTACCATTAGTCTGTGTTTGACAGACATGGAAAGGACAGTTCATGGGGTACAGGCCAGATTGCTCAACTGTCTGGTATTATCCAGGGAGCTGGCCTTGTGGGCTTGCAAACTGGAATGCCATGAGGTTGCTTATGTAGTGTCCATTTAATTCTGGCCTAATCTGTGACGACATGGTGATGCTAGTGAGACTTGACAATGCTAGAGGATAGAGGAAGGATATTCAGGAGTTTTTGCATTGAGGAGGGCTATATGGCTTATTGCAGCATACTCACATGAGTAGTTGTGACTGTTTCTCATAAAATTGTGGTTTTCTGAGAAATTAGTGAGGACTTAAATAATAAAAGACATTTTTAATTTCAGAAATTATATATTTTAATGAATGCATTTAGGGTCTATATCATAATATCGAATGCTAACAAGTTCAAAGCACTAAACTTTGAACTTGAAAGTTCAAAGTGTAAAAACATTGAAACATATAACGGAGGTTGCCATAGAGTACAGGAAGGTAAGATTTCCCTTTACTGTACTGTATTGCGATCTTGGAGTTGGTATATTTAAGTAGCAGGGGTGTGGGGGTGCAGGGGGGCTTGCCCCCCTGCATAGAGTGTTTTTTTTTTTTTTTTTTTTTTGGGGGGGGGTTTGAGTGTTTTTTTGTTTTTTTTTTGACATTCAATGTTTTTAGACTTTGAACTTTCAAGTTCGAAGTTTGAAGCTTCAAAGTTGTCAGCATTCAACAATCTGATATAGAGCCTGCATTTAATGCATGCCTTTTATTGTATCTTAGCATGGTTTTCAGCTGCCTAGATGTTTACAGGATCTCCAGATTTTGCCTTATTTTTGTTCTGTTTCTCAAATAATTGATGGCTTCCTGCAAATCATGAGGAGCTGTAATTGTTAAACTATGACAATCACTTCAGTTTCAGACTTCATATCCTTCAGACAATGCATTTTAATGCAAAGCTACTACTCTATTGACTTTCTAAATTTATGAGCAATTTTTAAATATGTTTGATTTCATTCTTTGATCCACCATTATTGAGATTTTGTCCATATTTCTTGCACTAAAAGGTCAAGGGGGTGGCCCAAGATGTTATCGGACAGTCACATTTTCAACTAGCCCTGAGCAGTATCCTACCGTCACCCAGAATGATACTGCAGTACAAACAAAAAATGATTGACTTCAACAATTGGCTAAGTTTCTGGTGTCATTCTAAGGGGATCCAGTATCTGTCTGCTTTGGATGACATGACTGACAGACCTTGATGCTTTGCCAGAGATGGCCTGCATTTGTCATCCCTAGGTTTCCAGGTACTGGCTAAGGCTTTTGCCACCCCTATAATGCCTTTTTTAGGTAGCGTTCTAAAGACCAAATTACCACCGTAGCAGCTGACTTGAAGCCCTGCTCAAAATGGAGAACATCGACATTTTTGCTGTAACAGAGACCTGGTTATAACTATCAGGCTATAACTCATTCCACACCTTTCAGCTTCAAAACATGGACTGAAGCTCTAAAGGCGGTGGTGTCTCCATATTCATAAAGGATATGCACACATCCAGACTAGTAGCCCAGCATAATGCATCTGAGATACTTCAGGTACAACTAACATTGAGTAAGATGGCGATCCAGGTCATAGCTTGCTATAGGTCCCCAACCATATCCCTAGACTCTCACCCCACGTTCCTAAGCACCCTGGAATCTATCAAGGTCCAACAAAACACTCTCTTACTAGGAGTCTTTAACTACCTCTCCATCAACTGGGAAAACTACTCAAGCACCAATACACTGGCCCACCGCTTCCTGGAATTCATCAATTCCAATACCCTGGATCAGCTCATTCTGACCCCCCACTAGAGGAAACAACATACTTTACCTGGTTATTAGTAACATGGGTGACCATTGCTCTACACCAATAGTCAATCCCTCCCTTGTCAGATCCGACCATAAACTAATCACCATGGAAATCTACACCCCCCCCACAGCAAATGTAAGCACCTTGAAAAACTTCTCCAAAGCTGACTTTGGACTCCTAAAATCAGAGGTGGGCTAACGTCACGGCACCCATGCCAATGGAAAATAGCTGCATGACTGCCAAATCATACACCAGTGCACTGTACGAACATGTACACAAATGCATGGATCTAGCCATACCCAACAGAACCAAGACACTCTCCTCCAAAAAAAGGAAGCCAATCTGGTGGTCCCCTGCCATAAATAAACTCTACAACAGAAGGAAGAAACTGTTGCAGAAAAAAGTGAGGTCCCAAGACTGGAAAAACTCCCTTATTAGCCTCAACAAAAAGTTGAGGTCCCTCATCAAATCCTCTAAAGCCAGCTATGAAGGCAGACTTATGGCAGGCACTAAAAACTATCACAAAGCCTTCTATAGCTATATCAAGAACCTCCATGCCAATACCCAAATTTATTCTGAGATACTACACAATGGTACCTCCTATACTCAGCCAACAGATATTGCCAACATACTGGCTGATAGATTCAATGCCAACTTTACCCCCCCCCCCCAAGGACCAATCACAATACCGGAAGAGTGCCAGGCACCCAACATTACTGCAGCACAGGTTAAAGCTGCATTGTCCAAGGCTAAGAATACAGATTCCATGGTACCTGATAATATCCCTGGCTGTGTTCTACATGAACTACAAAATGAACTGGCACCACATCTGTATGTCCTGTTCAGTCACAGCCTCACCTCAAGCTTTGTCCCTACCGAATGGCACACTGCTGCAGTCATCCCTTTCCATAAAGGGGGAGTGACTACAGACCCTGGGAATTATCTCCCCATTAGCCTGATGAGTCTGATATGTAAAGCTATGGAGCACATCATCATGGACCTGAATAACAAAGATATGGGAAATCTCCAAACTCTAGCCCCCACACAATTTGCCTTTGTGAAAGGGAGACATGCCTGCTCAACCTGGTTGACTTCTTTGAGTCAGTCACCAGGCTGTGGATGAAGGTAAGGCAGTGCATACAGCCTACCTCGAACTGGCCAAGGCCTTTGATACCATTCATCACTTGGGAATTATTGATAAACTCACCAAACTAGGCATCAACCCTTATATCACTAGATGGGCTGGAAATTGGCTCACAGATAGAGCACACAGTGTAAAAATAGCAGACTCCAAGTCAGACTGCCGACCAATTACCAGTGGAGTCCCACAGGGATCGGTCCTGGGTCCTCTCCTGTCAGCATCTACTTCTCAGTAGTCCAGGCCAACACAAAAGGACAGTGGCTGACCAAGTTCACAGAAGACTGCAAGCTGGGAACCATTATTAACTCCCCAAATGATGCAGACATCCTACAAAAAGGCCTCATTGAGACCAATGACTAGTGTTGTAACTATAGCCTTTCGCTTAACTCCAAAAAATGGATCATCATCCCCTTTGATAAAAACTCAGTTCCTACTAATTACCACATTGATGGGAGCCCACTGAACACTGAAGGCATTATAAGAGATCTGGGGACGCATGCTGACAGCAACCTCTCCTTCGACCACCACATTGCCACTGTGGTCAGAAAGTCCTTCTATGTGTCACATCCCATTACCAAGGGTTTTCCATCCAGGAAGAAAGAGGTCATTGTCTCTCTCTCTCTACTCTTCCCTCATTAGACCAATTATTGAGTGTAGTGGCCCATTTGGCATGTACCTTACTAGACACTTGCAATAGCTGGAGAGGCCACAGTGGTACCTCAGGTAAAGAATCATAGGCATTAAATACATGTCCTATGTGGGCAGATTCAAAAGACTCCAGGTATTCTCTGTCTCATATTGCCTACTTAGAGGTGATCTCTGCTTGACTTACAAAGCCATGTCTGACCTAGCTCTGTTAGAAATGCTGCATCTAAAGAAATCCCAATCCCTCCACAGCACACACTCCAGAGTCCTCAACCTTATTACCACAATCAACAGAAAATGCTGGAGGGACAGATTCTTCACCCAGAGACCGCCCATGCTCTGGAACAGACCTCCCATACATGTCAAGCAGAGTATCTCACTGACCCTCTTCAAGAGAAATCTTGATGAGTGGATGAGTAATAAAAAGTTCACCTCAGGGATCACTCCAGTGGTTCTACTTGATAGAGGCACTGGGAGCTAACGTCAAGCAGCATGATGCTGGAGCACTTCTATGGGCTAGGCTTGTAAAGACTCTAGGGGCATTAGCCTAGTACACACCTCTGAACCTATGAACTGTTGATCCTGGAGAGAATATATGGTAATGCAAATTTGGTGTGGGAGAATAGTTCTCTGTTGGATACATAACAGGAGGTGGAGGCTGGCTCTGTGTTCATTTTGGTAGCTTTGTTTAAAGTTGAAGAGAATGAAGTAGCTTGTTTGTTCTGGGCTATCACTATATATTTGTGTTTGAGGTGGGTGTGGGCAATTTATGTCATCCATTGTGGAGTGTGGATAGGCATGTTTCCTGTTAGCTCAGACTGTGGAATTTGAGACTGTGCTATCCTTCAGCAAGTTGTAGTTCATATGGTGCATAGAGGTCACTTAGGCATTCTACAACTGCATACAGGGAAATTCACACCTCATATCTTTCAGAAATGGCAAAGTGAGGCATAACCTATGATTCTGGTGCTTTACATTTAAGAATACAATATTCAGGAGCTGTACTTGGTTGCATCCTCTCCTTCATGCCCCATTATCTTAGCTTGTCTCATTTCTTCTTTTTTATCATAAGGGTAGCTTTCACATAGGAAGGAGAAAAGGGGAGTTAAAGAGTGTGTTTTAGGGGTCAAGTAAGTTTTCAATAATGAAGATCAGTAGAAGATATGTGTACTGTAGGGCAGAGTTCCTAGTATACTTCCTAGACTACATTCTTAATTTCAAGTATCTGGTGTTTGCAGAGTTAGTATAGTAGTTATAACCCTGGTAGGTAGTGCAGTGGTGGGGCAGCTTAGCCACTTTAAGTGGGGGGTGGATGGAAGTTGAGGGGGTGGAAGTTGGGAGTTTGGAACAGTAAATTTATGTAGGATCACTTGCTTTTGTAAGCAGGTGAATATCAAGGATCTTAGACATAGGTGGCAGACCATAGCTTCACAGGTGGAAGCATTTTCCCAGATGTGGGAATAGAGCAAACAAAAGTTAGACCAACTGTTTTTTCTTGGCTCTTTATCCAGCTTGCTGAAACATAATGTGAAAAGGACAGAGAAAAATGCAATGCAGCCAGCTTTTAATTGTGCTGGAGGAGGTTCAGGCAATAAATGGTGATCCTAATATTCTTGGGGTACATTTAGGGAGGAATGATTTGGGTCTGGTCCCAAAACATTCATTATTTGTTACTGATAGAGTGACACTTATTATTTCAGCAATAATTATGTGGATAATGACTGTCTGGTTATCAATTGTTGCAAGATTAATTTCAAGAGAGAAGGTCAGTGCAGCAGCAAAAGAGACTTCTAGGAAGTTTGTTAATCTCATGGTTGTATCATTAGGATTTTAGAACTGGATCACTAGCAATTTTGAGAACAAAAATCCAGAATAGTTCAATCAATATTGGATAAACCTTAGTGAGGAAGGGCTTTATTTAACATGCATTTGTGCTTTTTGCTAAATGATTTGGTCTTGTCATTTAAAGATGGTGTGAATTCTCTGAAAATGGTGAGCTGGATAAGCTAGAAGTATGACCAGGAGATATAAAGATGTAAAAGAGATTGATATTTATGCAGCCTGATGGGTAGTTTTCTAAGGTAGCTTCCTCTAACTTAAAGAGGGAATTTCCCCTTTCCATTTGCCTTTGCAGAACCAAATTTTGTTAATGGTTAAGAGTGAGTGGTGAATTATATGCCCCTGGTATCTATATAGATATGTGTGTGGAGTGGTTAAGAGTGAGAATTGAATTATATGTTCCTGGTAGCTATACAGATATGTATGCAGAGAGGGTATTGTCAACATCTCCATAGTAATTAGCTTTTTTACTTATGAACCTATAAGGTCAATCTAACATCAAATGAGACAGGTTAAATTTAAGCACCAAATAGAAAATTTCCTAAGCTTAACATGTGAACAAGGGCAGCTAGCATAGTACTTGCCTATGAGTGGTCGATAAAGCTGCCGTATCAGTTATGTTATTTCACAGGAGTCTGGTATGTTTACTACTTCATTTTAGTTATTTTATATTTGTTGAATATTTGATTAGTCTTCAATAAATTATTTTCTTTGTATGTTGGATGTTGTTGGTTCTTGTAATAAAACATTTTTCATTTGACATTCTGGTGTGGTTTATTGGTGTGGACATGTGGGATCCAAGGACAAAAAGACAAAAACATTACATTTAAATATTGAACATGCAATATTTTGTATAAGGGGATATATGTGTATATATATATATATATATATATATATATGTATATAAAAAACTCTTAACTAAACTTAAGCCCACCAAATTAGCAGCAGACAACCTCCCAAGTGAATACCTACAAATCACAGCTGATGCTCTGGCCTACCCAGTATTCATCTTGATTAACCAATCTCTGTCAGAAAGTTACGCTCCCACACTGTGGAAAGTATCACATATAATTCCCCTCCACAAAGGCAGCCCCTCCACAGAACTAAACAATTACCGCCCCATAGCCATTCTCTCTCCACTCTCCAAAATACTAGAGAGATGCATACACTCTCAGGTCTCAGACTACCTCCTTACTAACAACCTCCTTTCCAATACTCAACATGGTTTCTGACCAAACCATAGCACCACCACTGCCTTACTCTCCTTTACTAACACTATCCTTCAGCATAAAAACAATGGCTATCTCTCCTCTGCTACTTTCCTAGACCTATCTAGAGCATTTGACATGGTCCCACACAAACAACTCATCTCTGTCCTCAATAACCTATCCTTCTCTCAATCAGTCACCTGTCTTACCACCAACAATCCGTTGTATGGTAGAATGACATATCTCCCCAACTACCTGTCTCCATAGGGATTCCCCGAGGATCCATCCTTGGACCCCTACTCTTCTCTGTCTTCAACAATAATCTAGCCTTTGCCACCAAACATGGCACACTTATACAATACGCAGATGACTCAACCATCATCTGCTCAGCCCAGTCCCTACCCAAACTGCAAAAAGTCTCACAGGAAGCCTTTTCCTCTGTTGAAACTTGGTTATCCAATACCCAATTAATACTCAACCCAAACAAAACTAAACCAACTCTCATTTTAACATCACAGCAAAAGACAACACCACTATATACCCAACTGAACACACCGAATTGCTAGGAGTGGAAATAGACAATAAACTAAAATTTGACATTCACATATTCATAACCATAAAAAAGTCCACAAACAACTAGGAGCATTATACAGAAATAAGCAACTTCTCACCAAAGCAGCAAAGATTTCAATAGAAAATGCCCACCTTATCTCCACCCTATTTTATGCCTCTCCAATATATACCAACCTAAGGCAATGCGATCTAAACAAGCTAGTGACCTGCTACAACAAAATTGCCAAATTTGCCTCTGGGCATCCTACCGTAGTCACCACTGTTTCTCACTTGCTGAACTGGGCTGGCTTGAACTCCCTCACCTCCTTCAATGGTATCAACTCTCACTCGCCCACAAACTAGTAAACCATCCACTAAAAGTCCCATCCCTCCAGAGTGTACTCCAATCCTATCACACCACAAGACCACTAAGATCCAGCAACAAAAATTACTTGCAGATCACTAAACCAATAACTCTGCTGGTGAAGCACTATTCTCTTGCGCCATAGCCAAATTATGGAACTCCCTCCCACCCACAATTACCTCCGTACCATCATGTACCCACTTCAAAACTTTACTAAAAGCGCACCTAAAAACATGCTGGCTATGCCCTTGCAACTCCCACTCTAATATCACCCACCCCATCCAACCACTACCTTTCTTTCCACCCCACTAACTACCTTGATTATGGCAAGCTCAGATGCTCATAAGCCTAGTACTTACTATTCAGCAGGAACTTCTTATTGTAACATTTGTTAATGTCTGTTATGTACTTCACAGATAAAGATTCTAGTTGTCTACTGATGTACTGCGTTCTTCATCTGTAAATATGTTTGTAATTAATTGCTATGTTAAATTGTTAATCGCTATGTAATCCAATGTAACTACTGTCTGTTTATTTTAACTGTGGAGATTTTCTCCCCGGGCCTCCACTGGAAATGGACCTACATCCAGTTGGACACAACTGGTCAACAAATGTAAATAATTATATATATATATATATATATATATATATATATATATATATATATATATGTATGCAAAATTTGGTTGACTAATCAGATGGTCATCAAGTTTGTGAAACTGAATAATTCTCAGGGATGGGGAATATGTCCTTTTCCCAATATTGTATAATCTCAGAGTTAAGACATTATTAACAGGGAGTGTGGGGGCAAATCCTCCAAATGGGAGGTGCAGGGGTGCCTCATAAAAAAACAATGTTTTCATTGTTTTTTTTAAGTTTGATTTTTGAATGTAACAAGGTTATTGCTTACAGCATATCTGGTAACATTTCACCATTCATGTTTTCGATTGTATACATGTCATTTTATATAAAACTAAACTTATTGAAACTCAATTTATCTAAATGCAACTTATGCAAACAGTTTTTTATAAACCTGCAAAACTCAATACCAAACAAAAAAAGAACAAACGTTCTGCACCCACACCCCTCTAACTAGTATGTAACAACTCTGTGGTCACATTATAACGGAAAAGGGAAAAAAAACACTGGTCCCTGGATTCATGAAGCTCCATGCAAGAATAAGGCTATTCTTGCACAGAGTGGTTTGTGCCCATTTAGGATAGCAGCGCGCTTTGCATATGCATGAAGGCACGCTGCTATCTAAACTAAATGGACATGAACCAGGAACGAGCAAGGTTCCAGCAGCTGAAACATGCCCCGTTTGCTCTGAAAGTGCCATATGGCACTTTCTGAGATGGATGAGTGTCAAACTATATAATATTAGACCCTGGCTCTAATATTATATAGTAACCAAGTGTCCGCAGGCACTGAAATGTAAATGGCTAACATTTCAGTGTCCACGGGCACTGAAAAAAAATACCACAAACACCTATAGAAGGCAGCAGCCTTCAAGTACACCCCCCCAAATGTATGCACTCTTGCCCTACATGCATAGAAGCAGTAGGGCAAGAGGAAAGGAATAAAAAATAAAAACATGTAATAATAATTTTTTTCATGAAATAAATCTGAAGTTTAAGCACCACAAAGCTTGTTTGCACAGTGCGCAGCTTGTTTGCATGCTGCGCCAGGCTAAGTATAGTTTTGCACAGAGTAAAAGCACTGTGCGCGCATAGCGGCACACTGCACAGCTTGTTTGCGCAGTGCGCCGATATCCTTAGCCTGACTGAAATCCTGAAAATGATAGACAAATGCTACTGTGATAGAAAACATCATCAAGCTGCTGTAGCGTAGTGGTACTTCCATGGTAGAACATGATTGGTTCAAATCCCCCTTTAGCAAATTATTTAATAAACTTTTAAGGAATGCGAATGATAGATGTCAATCATATGGCTCAAGTATAGCACAGTAGAGGTGGGAATATGTAAAATATAAATGTAAAAAGCAATTTATAACTTTAATGAAATAAAAGTAGATTTAAGCAATGCTTTGCTAGTGTAAAAATTGCTTACCTGCATTCAGCTCTGCTTAGCTGGTGTAAGCATTGTTATGCGGATTTGCACAGAGCTAAGCATAGTGCAGTATATTAAAACTGGACAATCATGAAAAAGTGCAGAAAAACTTCCCTATTTAAACCGCATATGCGGAAATACAGCCATAACCATTTGGGATTGCACACAGCAGGACCAAAATGGCTGGTGTCATAGAAGGTGTGTGCTTCCGAGTGCAACGTCGGGGCATCCAGGAGTCAAGGGTCATGGTTGGACTCCTAATTAAAAACCTTGATGGCAGGCTGCTGCAGGGCCAGCAGGGCTAGTACCAGGGCTCACAGTACAAAGCGGAGGCCTGGGACCAGCTTGCACGTGATCTCATCCAATGCCACTGGCATACCCTGCAATGGTGAGCAGGTACATCATCACCATAATGACCTGAAGCGGAGGAGGGATGCACTCTTGGACCAGTGGATCCAAGAAGCCTGAGTGCAGGATGTCCCACCTGTCTGTAAGTATGCAGTCTTATGTATCTCTAACTAAGTATGGGTATGGAAAAAGTTCAACTTGTGACAGTGCAGGTGTGATTAATGTGTGATGTCTCCCCATAGATCTGTTGCAGAGAGGTCCCAGAATGTGCATGCTCATGCACAGTGACTGGCCTGGCTGCATCGGCAGTATGATGAGTACAGAATACCCCCTACTATTAGCAGTAAGAAATCAAAATTAAAGTAATGGTAGTACTGCTTGTATAAATAATTGTGCTGTAAAAGTCAGGAAAAAATGCCAGTGTCAGGCTACCAGTGTTACAATGGAGTATTCCCAGCTGCTGTGTAAGAGAGATATCAGTAGCAAACAAGGTATAATATGCAGGAGAGGAATATTAGAATATGTATGAGTGTGTCTGAGTGAACCTACCAAGAAAGTGCCATGTCAGGGCTACTGTAACATTTAGAAATGAAATGTATTCCCCTGTGCAGATCATGCAGGAATAGTAACTGTGGAGTTCTGAGTTGTACACAGATATGTATGTCAAAACTAATAAAGGTGATCCCAAACACTGGTGTCTGTCATCTCACTTGTACCTGATAAATAGATATGTGTATGTCCTGCATAATGCATTAACTGAGATGAACTGATTTAGCACTGCTTGTCTGCATAATTTAGAATGGGCATGTCAAATAACTGAAAAAAAGCAACAGTACATATTTCCATCAGAATGTGTTTTACTTGCTTGTCTGCCAGCATTGTCCTGTGTTAACCTTTCAATTTCAGCTATATGTAGCTGTGAATGTAATGAAACTGTATAAGGCTAACAGGTGCAGACTTCAAACCTACACTGTGTACTCAGGAATCTAAATTGCAGTATGTAGTTGTAAAACAGTCAAATGTGCAATCCAGCTAATGTGCACGTTTCACAAACAGTGGCACCAATATCTGTTGTGTATGCATAAATTGTACTGAAAATGGGAAACAAATAATGCAACATGTGATAAAAGTACTGTGCACAAAAATATGTGCTAGATAGAAATGTGACAAGCAAAGCACAACACTTCCCCAGTAGCTCAGTCTGATAAGGACTAGGCCTGTAGTTCAATTTTGCATACACAGCACAGTTCGAATCCAGAGACTGCCACTAATATCTCAGTCTGGTTCTACAGTTTCAAACTGCAATCTGAATAGAAAGAATAATGTACTGCAACACATGCATTTTCCATACAGGGCACACAGGTAAAGCAATCTGAATAGAAATACTAGTATGATGTGTATAACTATGAAAGGTGTACCATTGCTGTGTTGATTAGCTCTAGTCCTATAAATAGATGCAAGGTAGACATCCACACTCTGCAGTCTGGCCCAGACAAGCCCCTCAAGTGTCACACTGTCACGGATAGTTTTCCCAGTTGACAAGAAGCCTGCACACAGAGAATGTCCCAGTAGATGTATGTGAAAGACACAACACACACTCCAGGGCCTGCAACTAATATGTGAATCTGAAATATGTGTAGAAACAACAATGTAATGTGCACACAGTTCACCTGGACAGGCTCACAGGTAATGAAACTGGTATAGAAACAGGTCTGATGTGTATAATTAAAGTAAGGGTACAATTGCTCTGTTGATATATACAGCTGTTGTGTGCTGTAGCAGCCCCATGGCCCAGGTAGAGTGTAAGTATGGTCAGAATGTAGAGTAGTGAATAGTAGTGTACTGACAAATATACTTGATAACAGTTGTCAATTGAATCTGTTCCCTTCCCCAGCCACTCAACTGATCCAACTGTTACACTGAAACCAACATGGGTATGTTCCTAAACAAACCTCTACTGTTGGGACCGTTGTTCCATTTGATTTATCATTGTTTAAACTGTGTGCATACTTATATCCCCTGTTGAATAATCATCTTATTGCCTGCCTGACATACCACTAACTGGCATGATTTTGCAACCTGAATGCCATTCCATATACGCATAGGTTCTGTTTGCTATGCACTGGTATAATTGCACTGTTTTGGGTTAATGGGAATATCCATGCATGCTATTTTGACTAATGTTGTAATTTGTTGTGCATAACTAACCAATAGTCATAGTTAATTAACACACCATAGTACATATGGGAAGGCAGATCCCAGCAGATCTGCCTCTCCCACCCACCTGGCTGAGGTACCGGGTCCCAGCATGTCTGGGACCCAACCCAGACCTCCTTCATCTGCTGGTCCTGCACCACCCTTATGTGGAACCACTGCAAGGGATGGGGCTCACCCACCCCTGCAAGTGGGCACGGTGAGGACATTGACTACCGGGATGAGGTCTCTGCCATGGTGCGCAGTGTCCTCCAGATGAAGTTGGATGACCGCCTACACCAGGTGGAAGGCAGGCTGTCACAGCTAGAGGGGCAGGCGGCCCCTCCAGCTCAGCCCACAGCACAGCCACCTTTGGGGCTTTGAAGGATTACTGGTGACTGCCAATGGGTGGGGACATCAATGCCACTACTACCATCTGGGGGGCTCATGAGCCTCAGATTCCCAACCACCCTCCCCGTCAATATGGTTACCCCCATGTGTAAATACACTGCCCCTGTCTGCTGTCTTGTCTGTCTTCACTGTCTCCAAATGCAACCTCTCCTACCAAACCTCCCGCACCACACTTACCAATAATCCATCCTTAACATCCCACTCTCACCTTAAAGAAAAAAAGGGCATCGGTCCCACAAAAAATCACGCCCCATACATATCTCTGCATTTCACCCAGAAATATGTACCCATCACACAATCTAACCCTACCAATCATCCATATTGTATGATGCCCATACCCTTCCCTGTAGGGTGTGAGGCTCCAAATTCTAAATTGCCCACATTAAAAGTAGCTGTTGCTGCCAAAGAAATGCAGAGCTATGATCCTTTCCTACACCCATCCTGCACATCCCTACTTGTTTCTCCTCTTCTTTGTCCCTCTGTTTGCCCCAATTTCACAACTTTCCTATCTCCCTTTTTTCTTTACTTTATTTGAAATTAGCGTGGGTTTAAGCGACCGTAAGCAAAGCTAAGCTCATGTAAGCATTGCTTAGCTCTGCACAAACCTGCTTACAATTGCTTTAATGTGCCTTTATCACTATGCATCCAACAGCCCCTGTTCTGCCCAGCAACAAAATAACCAGCGCTTACAAGTCTCAAACTCAGGACCCTGCACACTATAGTCAAAGGGATTTATTACTAAGCCATGTCAGATGTAAAAAAAAACTGATGTTTTCTCAAACATATCATCCAGCACAGTCATTCAACATTAGAGGATATATATATATATATATATATATATATATATATATATATATATATATATATATATATATATATATATATATATATATATCTATATATATATATATATATATATATATATGTATATATATATATATATATATATATATATATATATATATACATACATACATATATAAATATATGTATACATCTCTCTCTCTCTCTCTCTCTCTATATATATATATATATATATATATATATGTATATATTATATATTATATATATAAATATATATATATATATATATATATATATATATATATATATATATATATAGATGGATCTAGGACCAATGGTCTGAATCCACAATCACCAAACACACTTTATCAAAAGCGCTTTCACCGAAAAATTGCTTTCGTTAAAGTGCGTTAAAAACAAAAAAAAAATAATAAATCTACTTCTATGCAAGGGGGCAAGCCTCCCTGCACCCCCATGTGTGGGGCTGTGCCTCCCACACACCCCCTACTTTAATATTCTCACTCTGAGATCGCACTACAGTGAGGAAAAGGGAATATTCCCTTATCTGCACCATAGTACGATCTCCACAACAGTCATTCCCCCACGACTCCCTCTAGCTGCAAGCATATTTTTGCGAAGGTGCTTTTTCAGTAAAAAGCACTTTCACAGAAGTATGCCCGACCGTTTGTGCTTCTGTTAATAATTTCTTTGGTAATTAGTACCGATCCCATATATAAATAAATATATATATATATATATATATATATATATATATATATATATATATATATATATATATATATATATAAAACTGTATATTAGTGTGGCAAATAGCTGGTGGTGGAAGTAACGCAGTTATGACTGACACATGAGTTTCAAACCCCACCACCTGCATGACAGTCATTTTAATGTGAAATGTAGCATGCACAAATGCCAGAGGTGTGTAATAGGCTTACCTGCAATCTGTTCCTGTATATACCCCGCTAATTTTAGGCTGTGTCCACATGTGACACCTGTCTGTTTTGTAGCAAGGCAGAACAGTGCAGCTGTGGAGGAAGGACAGCTGGAGAGTGTGGACATGAGGTTTGAATGTACCCCACATATATATATATATATATATATATATATATATATATATATATATTATATATATATATATATATATGTATAGAAACTCAAAAAAAAAAAAATATATATATATATATATATATATATATATATATATATATGTCTACATATATACAAACACACACGTGTATATATATATATATATATATATATATATATATATATATATATTCCCCTACTGTTGAATGACAGTGCTGCATTATATGTGTGAGAGAACATCACACACACACACAAACACACTCACACACACACACACACACACACACACACACACACACACACACACACACACACACACACACACATATATATATATATATATATATATATATATATATTCAGCAAAATGGACAGTTATGTCTGTTGTGAAATCCATGTTGGGAGCACATTGCCCTTCTTTTGAAGGTGGGATTGGTATGTTGGTGAAGGATAGTAGGTATATTTGGGGAGGTAGGTTGTGTTGGAAGACAGACAAGACAGCATACAGGGGTGGTATATGACACATGTGGTGGTTAAACCCCTTGAATGGGGATGGTGTTTGGAATCTGAAAGACCATTAGCCCCCATTTAGAAACAATGCGACCAAGGTCCCCACCCACGGGCAGTCACAACTGCGCCTTCAATGCCCTGAAGGTGCCTGGGCTGAACAGGAGGAGCATGCGGACCCTGTGATTGTGTTCTGAGGGCCTCAAGGTGGTGTAGCACATCCCCCAAGTCTCTGTGGAGCTCACTATGCACCAGACCATGGTCCTGACTTCAGGTGACAGGATGCTGTCTGTGTGTGTTCCTGGGAGGGATGAATACCACCCCCTGAGGTGGTTCCACCTGATGGTAGTGCAGGACCAGCAGATGATGAGATCCTGGGGTGGGTCCCAGGTGTGCTGTGGCCTGGTTACATGGCCAGATGAGGTGAGAGAGGTGGTTCTGCTGGGAACTCTCTTCCCAAACATGCTATTGTGTCACAGTTATAGAACATATGTGGGTAGTAATAGTCCACACATTCTAGGATTATGTCTAATAGCATGCATAGATATCCCCAGTAACACAAAACAGATTTGGAGCAGTCACATTGCAAACAGAACACGTGCATATATGGAACTATAGTGGCCCTTACAATGGCATGCAGGTGACATTGTTCACAACAGGCCAACATGGAACATGACTAGAAACACATTGCACAAATTGTTGTACAATATGATATATGTCCTAACAGTAGGTTTGCTGTAAACATACCCATTGAGTTGTGTGTTCAGATTATTGTTGCTGATATGGTCGGGGGGGGGGTTAGAGATGTGCATTAACAACTATTATATCCTTGCAGTATGAGGTCCTCAGACCTTTTTTCCTCTTTATGTCTTTCAGGCACCATGTCACAGCAGCACTTGCCGGTTTACTCCCTCCAGGAGTTTGAGGTGATTATACACCACCTTGTGCAGCACTACAACACCCTGTTTGGATGTACAGCCCATGATCTGCAGGAGAGGACTGCCATGTGGAATGAGCTCATCCATAGGGTAAACGATGTTGGCCTGCATAACCGCAGTTATGAGCAGGTCCAACATCGGTGCACGGACCTACTCTGCCATGCCCGGCAGTGTGCTGCTGCAGTTAGGAGGGACCATCTCACCACAGGGAGGGGTCATGCCATCCAGACCCCCCTGACACATGCCGAAGAGCTCCTTGCCAGCCTCGGGGCACCTGCCCACCCGCAAACACAAGACCCTGCTGACAGCATTGAGAAGGTGGGTGCAACCCACACAATGGATGAGAAGCATGCAGGTAAGGCCACAGGGTACATCAGTAGAACATTGTTGCTTATCCATCTGCATCTATAGAGTTTAATCATGTATATGTGAGATAAAATATATATGGTCTGTTGCTGCATTTTAGTAATAAACAGATGTGCATAATCTGTAGTATTGTGGGTTGTACTGTTGATGACTGTAATGCTGCTCCCACCATGTACCAATGCCACAGGTGTGGCTACTGACAGCACATCTCTCACACAACTATGCAGGTCCCTCTGGTATACCTCTGGAGCCACAGCCTGTAGCTGGTGAGTATGGTGTTGTTTATTTAGGTTTGCCAATACACAGGCCATGTTATGGCCATGGTATTTGCCATGCACACATTTAACACACTTACACATAATGCATGCTGTACATGTTCACCTATTGCTGCTGTTAACTGCACTGAATCACAGTGGTCACCATAGTGGCATATCTGAAGGGTATGTAAGAGTCCTGCAATATAACTAACAACCTGTCATTGCAAGATGCTTGCACAGAGATGAACATTATGGTGGGACAAATAGCCTACAGTAGGAACATGTCTGAAACATCACCCTTATAAAGTGCTACAACAGTTTATATACCACTATTACAATGGCAACTCTTACAGATCTACACAATGGCATATCACAATACTGCATTCCACAACCCTTACAACCTGTAATGTGGTCCTAACATGAGCAATGAATGTATAATATGGAATCGTATGTCAGGGCAGCAAATATGGGGAATACATACCTTAACAAACACAGGAAGCATAAGTCGACATACACTCCAAATAACATATTGTGGAAGCAGCTTTTGAGATACTGACAGCATTCACTCTTCATGAGTATGGACCTTCCAGCAAGTACAGGTCCTCAATGTCACTCCAAGAAATGTTCTGCTGTCCATCAGATGTGCCCACTTACCTGCAACGGAGGCAGCTGTGGCTTGCACACATCTTACAAGCCATGAAATGGATCCCATACCCAACAGGTAGCATGCAGGAGTGGGACAAATAGCCTCACCTCACCATTGCATATACCATGGCAACCAGTGCAGTCATGTATGTAGCGAGAATGTATGGGACAAGATTAATGTAGAAAATAAATAGATGGTCATCCAAGACAGATGACAACACACGTTGCAAACTGATCATGCAGGCTACCTAGTAACATGCCGCAACACTGAGGGAGTTGCAGGAATGTCTAGCAAGTACTGGCTGTGCAGTACCTGTGTCGACAATCGCCTGGACTCTGCATAAGTGTGGCCCATGTGTTAAGGTAATGAGATGGGACAGTTGTTCCACAGGAAACAGCAGCCAGGGATCTCTACAGGTAGCATATGCATAACATCAAAAGTCCCCCAAAGGCATGTGTTGCAATGTGTAATGGTGTGCCAAGACCAAGTTGGAAACCTACAGACAGTATTAATTAAGATACATGTGCTGCACAAGCAACACTTCACCCCACCTCAGGCCCACCATCCCCATCTGTACCTTGCTGGTGCCAGTGTACACCTGTATGTTTGCCATTCATTATCAGGGACTAGGCTAGTACACATGGTGTTCAGAATATGGGACACTGGAAAATGACAGACATGTGTAGCCCATAGTTTTCAAGCATCTGCAAAAAGGCTGAGGATGGGGAGGGGGTGTCATCCTGAAACACAAAAGTGAACTGAAGCAGACATCCAAAGCAAGTTAAGAATGGCTGTATCTGCACAAAGTCAAGGTCATGAATTGTGGCAGACATAACCCTGACTCCACAACAATAGTGATGGCACTGTGTGACCTCCAAGGGCTGTACACATGAGTTGACCTTGCAATCATGCAGAGTTGGGGGACATTTGTAGGGCAGAGTGACCAAATACTGGCAAATGCAGATGGCTCATGCTAGTATATCCCTTCC
Source organism: Protopterus annectens (assembly GCF_019279795.1). Lineage (NCBI taxonomy): Eukaryota > Metazoa > Chordata > Ceratodontiformes > Protopteridae > Protopterus > Protopterus annectens. The sequence goes on along the minus strand of NC_056747.1, from coordinate 1,072,987,075 downwards.
AGGAATAGTGACTGCTGTAGTACACTTAGTTGGTACAACAAACCATCATGTTAAGGGTGTGCACACTTATGCACCCACAAATTGTATACATCTCAATCAACATCTGCACAACTAACACATTTGTTTGATACTGCATTTGATTGTACAGATCATATGTCACAAATCAGATTCATGTAATGTTAACATATGCAGTAATGTGGCCCCATAGCATATCAGGGAAGAGGGTGCCATGTCAATAAGGGTGTGTACACTCCTCATAGCCACAGTAAGGTTTGAAGGTTTTCAGTGTAATTGTATTTTATTGGCCATACATGCACCACTGATGATGAAATCTGTAAATCAGACATCAGGCATTCACTAATGACATCTGTCCACGTATCTCAGGTATGTGTCGGACAAAAACATAGGGCTGTGTGCAGCAGAGTAAACATAGATGACACACATATACACATTCAACAATGGCATGCACACCTGTGAGGTATGGTGCACAGTACATGCCAGGGTGCTGAACAGGTGCACAGCAATAATGTGTACATGGGTGCAGTGTGTTCCAGGGGCAGGGGAATCACCTACTAACACAACCCATGCATCACACAGATGTATAATGTTGTTATAGGGATTGACTATATCTGCACTGCATGCTGTTGAGTGCCATATGTAATGCATGTTGACGGATAGGTAATAGTAGGTCTGTGTGTAATATCTTTGTGCAACCTCACCTGTAAGTGTGTGTGTGTGTGTGTGTGTGTGTGTGTGTGTGTGTGTGTGTGTGTGTGTGTGTGTGTGAGTGTGTGTGAGTGTGTGTGTGCATGTGTGTGCGTGTGTGTGTGTTTGTGTGTACTGTTAAGCAATGATGTACAGGTCTTAAAGTGCATTTCTTGTTTTCCCCTCACAGGTGGCGAGGTGAGTCAGGGTCCCTCCTGCAGACAAACTGATGTTAGTGTCCATACAGACACTGACAATGATGATAGGTGTGTTGAGGCACAGGCAGGGTTGTCAGGGGCTGAAGCTGTCCCATCATTTGACATACCATTGTTATCCACCCTATCCCCGCACACAGTCACATTTCCTATACATACCCCATCACCATTGGCCATAGATGAGGGACAGTTGGTGGGTGGTGGCATGGGACAGGATAGTGTCGTATCTATGGCACATGTGTCTGGACACAACAGCAATAGCCAGATGTCCGGCAGGATACCACAAGGCAGATGTACAGGGGTGCTCATAGGAGCGCTGCTGGGCATCATGCCCCTGGCAGAAGTGCCACATCTGGTGCCACCAAATGCATGTTTCAGGCTATCATGGTGGTGCAGGCACATATGGAATGGTATACCAGAAAGGGTCTGAGGCTGCAGAGGGCTACTCATTCTGCTTTTATTGATAACATCTGTGGTCTTGCAGGTGCCCACCGTTATTTTGCAGAGGTCATGGATAGCCATTTGGATGAGATGGTGGGAATCCTCATCCGTGGAATGTCTGTGCTTGAGCATATGGTGGGAGTAGTGTGACGGCCACTTGGACGTAAGCCAGCAACACCAACAGCTGGCAGTCAACGTGGACGTGCAAGAAGTCACAGCCACTTCCATAGTGACAGTAGCAGCCCCAGCACTGTGGGGGGGGTGGTATCCACAACACAGCAGGCCACATGCACATGGTCCTGGCCAGTCCCAAGAGGGACCTGGATCCAGCGGACATATGTCATCATCAGGGGAGAGTACCATATTGTGGCTTGTACCTGGTGGTGCCCGTGGAACCCCTGGCAGGCACAGTTCTCATGCCCATGGCCAGAAATGGTGAACTGCACACCCTGCCAGGTATGGTCTGCAGCTGTCCAGCATACCCATGTATAGGGCAGCCACATGGCAGAACTGTGTGCATGCATACACACACACATCACCAACACAGCTAGGGCAACCCCATACCTACAACACCACATCACGGCAGCCCAATTAATAATGAAACCCCCTAACACACACACATGATGTCAAGTGTATGGCTCAGCCTAGGTCTCTAGCAAACCAACAACACACCCTGTGCATATGATGATACCTGGGCCACATCCCTGTCATTCATAACATTTATGCAGGGACAGGCTAATATGGTTCTGATGCACAGAGTGACTGTACTACGGTGTACCAATGTAATGCTGTGTAACATGTTTTCAGCACTAAAGTTTAATGCTTACATATCAGGAAGTGAAGCTGTCCAACCATGATGCATTATAGCTGTTATTAACACTGAGTGATTGTGGTCTCCATAATGTATTCCGTTTGTGTTGTAGGTGTCCATATGTCAGCAGGATGTTGGTCTGCTGTTGTTTACTAAAAGGGGTATGGCACTGTGGTGACACCTTGACTGTGCCATATCCTGGATACAGCTGAACACATGTCACAGGTCTGTATAACAGTTACTGCATGTGCCATATGCCTGATAGGTCTGGAGGTGTATACAGATGAGTGTATGGTGGCTGATGTCAGCAGCCCTTCTACAGTGGACAATGGTAAGTGTACTGGGGGTATACACCACATGTTTGTGTATAACACACACAGAGGCTTTGATGTTGATGCAATACACAGATAATACTGTACACATGGATGTATGTACTTTTGCAAGGAACCCATTTTACCCTATGTAATTCCACCAAGACAGAATAGACACAATAACACATTGGGAAATAAGCAGTCTGCTAGTTTAATGTCATTTACAATGGTACTGGCAGGGTATATGTCTCCTTCCCCAATGCAATCCTCAACTCAGTAAACATAGGTGTGCTGGTGTGAGTGGCACAGCCCTACCCTTTGGAGGGTTTAAGGTGGTGTAGAACCACAGATAGTGTGATTGACAACTATTTAACCTGTTAACATGAACTGTACAGTACTACAGCCACATAAGGGGGGATACACTCAACACTAACTGCAATGATGGTGGCTGTGTCCACAAGATCCACACCCAGCTATATATGCCAACCCCAGTATTGCTGTACAGCTATACAGTGGGGAAAATGTCATTTACACAACTACTATTAGTTGTGATGGAATGAATTTCCACATGATTATACCTGTGAAATGTTAGCATTTGCCAGGCAGTTCTAGGACAGATGATCTCCTGGGACATGTTTATTCTGCAAACTGAAGTAGATCCCTTCACATACACACACACAATCTTACTTGGCAACACTGGGACTAGAGCCCCTACCTAGGTATGTAGTGCTACTGATGTGTGTGGCCTTAATTGCACACACCACACAACTTTTAGGATGAGGTGTGTTCCAGGTTACATGTTAAGTGAAGAACATCATGAGGTCCTGTACAGTATGGCAATGGGGAATGTACTGTTTTTTATGAACAATACATAGTGTGACATACTGTCATATACACATTGACAAACACATAACAGTCATACACACATTTGAGAGACCTGGGCTTATCAGGGCTAATTACCTTGTCAGTGTGTCCATTCTGTTACAGATAGGTTGCACACAGCACATGCATCATTGGGCTGGAAAGTGTAATCATTTACCTGTATGGTTGATGGTGACAGTGGTCTCCATATAGTGGAACATGGGACATGTACTGGGGGTACCATGGTGTAAAGACAGTATACCCAGCACCCACACCCCACAGTGGATATTGAACTCACTGAAACCCTTGATAATACTCTGACATACCCACCATCACACATTGACCAGGTCTGCAATACAATGCCTTGTCTATCTCAAGAGTGCTACTACAGGGATATGCATCTATTTCACATGTCACAGGGATAGTAGGGTGATGCATTGCCATGGCTCTTGTATGGTCAGGAACATCACTATCCCTAATACTGTGTGGCAAGGTGTATTGTATTAGGAGAATGTGGCCTCAGAATGCTGTATCCTACAAATATACACACTTGCACACATACACACACTTGCCAGAACTCAGAGGGTAACCCATGCCTATCAGCCCATTTGTACAACAATGTTGTGCTGGT
>NC_056747.1:1072933100-1072978100 GCF_019279795.1 Protopterus annectens | reverse complement strand
TCACTACTGTACACACTACAACAGAATATCCAGGTTTTGTCCTCAAATATAAGGCCTATACATAACATGTCTAGCAGTCTGGTATCTCACTGGCTTGTTATCAGGTATGATGTCAGTAAATAATGATGTACTGAACATATGCACCTCTTACTGCATGACATGTGTACAAAGGTTGACAGAGTTGTGGCTGGAGACACTAACACAGGGCCAATGTTGACATGTTGCTGTGATGAACCCATACATTTACTCGTGTAACAGGGTTTGTTGTGACATATGTCTACTGAGGGATATGAAGTCAGTAGCTCACACGGCTGTCACCATTTACTGACTGCAATCCTCAGAGTATGCTACTGCATTTCTAAAGATAAGAAATGTGTGAGTCACACAACACATGTAAGACTCCAAACACTGGTCAGTCTGTAGATAGCCCTAAAGGTGGGAGTTTCCCCAACCATATAACACTGTCATGACACATATTAAATCATGTAGACCAGCCATATCCACACAAACCCTGTTAAACCAACATTAATTCAAATGTAGAAGAGCAAAACTTACATTCTGTCCTCATGTCTGGAACATCCCCCTCCTGTTTGTTGGCCTGTCTCCACAGTGTATGTTGTAAGAGGTATATCCAACTACCCTCTGTGATGCTGTTTGTCAACCACCCACATGAAGTCCTGCTCACAGTGAATGAAAAGGGCCAACACCCACATGATGTTCTTAGTTATAGGAGTGTGTTTCCATGCAATTGGCTATAGGAATAATACCACAGCTGTTCCACATACAATCAACTAGTGAGGGACTGCAATCCATGCACAGACCATCAGCTGATCATGAGCATCACTTACAAAACACAAGCTGCTGCCTAAGCGAAGCAGGTGTACTTTTCCACATCCACCAGTGAGGGAGTGAGAGAGACAGACAGAGACAAAGCAAGAAAGGAAGGGGGTAGGAGAGTAAGAGCTAAGCATGTTTGTGTCACACACTTAATAGTACTGGGTTCCTAACCCCTGCTTGACTATGTATTTTTATTACATTGTTATGCAGTTATTGCATGCACCATGGAGCTTACATGTTAGAGAGCTGTCCAAAGGTATCTTTGAAGGTGAGTGACATCAGCAACAGTGATAAAGGAGGGATAAGGTAAGTGTAGTACATGTGGCTGCCACAAAAGAAGGTGTTAAGGAAGACACAGCCACACTCTCTCAGGTACTCACACACATTATCACAGCTGGCAACGTCAGGATTAGAACTTCTAACTAGTTTACTACACTACAGTATTACGCAGGTATCACATGCACCACAGAGCTTCTCAGGCTGATACACAGCCAAAGAGTATTTCAAGGTGACTGACATCAGAAGGCATGCTACAGTAGGGCAATGGGAGGTGTAGTGAGTGTGAATGGCTTCAAAATCTTTAATCTCCACATACACACACACACACACACACACACACACACACTTGCAAGTACTGGCATGCATGGGTTCATTGCTTCACAGGTGTGTAGTAGTTGACTGTGCCAGAAGGTTGTACAAGGCTAGGAAAAGGGTATGCCTTGGCATCAGGCCACATGACAATGGTCTCCAGAGTGGCTCAGGGGTACAGTCCCTGGATTGTCCCACAAAGGTGGGTATTGTATTCACCATCCACTCATCTGGGTTACTATTGTGGGTGGCCAGTGCTGTGCAATGCTTGCCATGTATGTGTTCTATATTCCATAACATGGACAGTGTCTGGGTTGTGCACATATCCCACATGCATGTTCTGTGACATGTGGAAGTGTACCTGGGGTCTCTGGGGGCATGTTGTGTGGACAGATTGTTATCATCTGATGTGGCATTCCTGACCTCATGTGGTGAGAACTGGCTATGGAAATGAGGTTGTGCCTGCACCTACATTGACAGCATGATACAGGTAATCACAGGTGTTAGTGGCATCTGTCCATACAGGGCATGTGTATAAGGCATGGTATTCCCTTTGTGGGTTACATTTGCAGACTCTACAGTTGGAGGTGTCCAGTGGCTATTGTAGAGATGGAACAGGGTGCCATATGTTCTGTAGTCCACTGCAATCACACTGTGGTTACTATCTGTGGGCAATATGCAGGGAACTATCAATATAGTGGTTGTTGCCTAGCCAAGTGTGTTTGTGTACGAGACATGGGTGGAGAGCATTCTCTGGGTACTACAAGGGTTGCCTATATTGTTCACCGATCCATAATGTCACATGTAGGGGTATGGATTGTCTACACCAGCCTCTCTGCTGTTTGACATCTGTTGTGCTTGTAAGGTGGACATTGTGACAGATAGTAGGTCCTCAATATAATAATTTTGCAAAACCCACCCTACAATGAGTCCTGTTATTACACAATAACAGCTACCTTCACACAGGATACTGATGACAAATGCACACTTGCCAGTACTGAGATTCAAACCCTTACCTAGCTATGTATTGCTACTACAGTGCACCGCATTTCTGGCATGTGCCATGGAGCTTATAGGGCTAGCCCTACTCCAACGGTGTATTCCAAGATGAATGACATCAGCAGGCTTGCCAAAGTAGTGCAATGGAAAGTGTAGTGACTGTGAATGGCCTCAAAATGATTGAGCCCTACGAACACACAGCATTTCACAGTTGCCATGGCTGGGATTAGAACTCCTGCCTAACTAGTACATCACACTATAGCATTATGCAGTTATTGCATGCATCACTGAGCGTATAGGGCTAGTCCTTCTTTAAAGGTGTATTTCAAGGTGACTGACAGCAGGTTAGCCAAAAAAGGGCAATGGAAAGTGTAGTGACTCTTAATGGCCTCAAAAGCATTGATCCCTACACACACACACACACACACACACACACACACACACACACACACACACATACACACACACACACACACACACACACATACACACACACACACACACACACGCACACTTGCCATGTCTGGGATTAGAACACCTACCTAACTAGTACATCACACTATAGCATTACACATTTATAGCATGCACCACAGACCTTATAGGGCTAGCCTTTCTCCAAAGGTGTATTTCAAGGTGAATGATATCAGCAGGCTAGCTAAAGTAGGGCAATGGGGAGTGCAGTGTGTGTGTGTGTGTGTGTGTGTGTGTGTGTGTGTGTGTGTGTGTGTGTGTGTGTGAATGGGCCATAACCATTCCTCTGGAAGCACACACACACAACACTAAGTCACATGCAACTTTACATTTGACAGGACTGTGTATACAACTGCTAGATGAATAATGACTTTTACTGTCATGTTACACAGTTATCACAAGAACCACAGACACTATAATGCTGAGGGCTACCAGAAGCAAATGTCTACAGTGATAGACATTTGCACATCATGTGATATTGGCCAATTGGATGTATGCTGGGTGGGACAGGCCTCATGGAAAGCTCTTTGTCACTGTCTGTCCCCACATCTATGTATGTGTATATTTGACCTATTATAGTGTGTTGTCCTTGGATATACGTGTGTATTCCTATCCGATGTGTGTGCAAAGTATGACTGGTGTGCAATATGGCGTGTGTGCATAGACATCTGTGACTGACAGATATGTATAGTCCACTGTTGTTGCCAGACATGGGCTTCATTTCTGTAAGTGTGGGAGCATGCCCAGTATGACCCTTCTGTATTTTGTTATCAGACATGAGCTTTGTTTCTCTAAATATGAGAGCATGCCCAGTATGTCCTTCTGTATTGAATGTGTGAATCCATTCCAGGTAGGTTGTACTCCAGTGCAGGCATTTGTGTTCTACACCTACAGCTATCAACCTGTTTCTGCAAGATATCTGTAGATAGGTTGACATATGGGGTCACAACGGGCAAAGGATAGGGGGATACTGTAAATAATTGTGTCTGTGCTGCTTCTGCTTCATGGTTTTGGTATTAGAAGAGATATTTAGGCATATGTACTGTTTTACACTGTGATGTTTTATGTCATCAACTACTGACAGGTATACGTATTTGCTCGCAGTAATTTCCTGGGGAATACAAGATGAATGAAGCTGTGTCCAGTATTGTGGTCTGCAGCCTACATATTCTTGCACAATCATGCCATTCTGGTGGGGGAGCTGCAGACACTTGCTGATGGGTCTGTGTAAATGGTTCAGCACCTTGGTACTGTGGTGGCTGAGGATTCCATGCTTGTACATCTATCGATGTGACAGAATGGCCATATCCATCTGTAGCCATATCTCACAGCTGTACAGATTCATACAGGTTACCCAGAGGCAGGGCCCATATTTCTGGTCATTACCCCTTCACATTGTGGTTTATGAGCAGGTTTGTAGCCACCCATTCCTGTGTTTACAGGCAGGGACAGTATGTGTACACATCAGAGTTTCAGACTTCACACGCTCCATGGCGTCCACGCTTCTACCTCCCTGTTATTCTATCCTCTTCCTAACATTATGCAAACAATATCTGATACGTATCCCTATAGTTATCACTTCATCCCAGCAGTATTTAGAGGTTGGTCCACAGTTCATGCAGTAGGACATGGTGGACATGCTACTGGGATTTTTGAGCATGACCTTGCATTTGTGTTCTGTGGACTGTGTTATGCCGTTATTTGGGAGTCCATGAGATAACATACATTGACAGTACAGGTGACACAAAGGCCTTTGACAGAGGACTGTAGGGCATTTGGTAGTGATGCAGGCCTTCTGTAGCAGGCCAGTGCATTCTGTCACTCCTACAGTACCAGGCTGCAAGCCACTGTATTCTTCTGGAGTGACAGGGTAGGTGTGTAGGTGTTAATGGCAATAGTTTCTGTCCTTATTAATCCATTGGTGTGGATGCTGGCAGGGTGCTCCTTACAGCTAGGGACACATCTGCTTGGGACACCTCTTCAGCATGCTGCATTCTTTGAGTATTCCTATACAGAAGTGGGGGTCATATTGTACTCATTCCAACAGCAGGGATATGACCTGTGAGGTACATGTGGCTGATGATGGGGTGAGCTGAGTGCATGTGTACTATGGAAGCTACTTGCAGCTGACTCACAGATATATGTGGGGCATTCCCCTTATGCTAGCTTGCGTAGGGACATCAGTGATTTCTCAGTACTCCATACCTGTGCCTTTTGTGGTCTGCCAGTGTTTGGCCAGACTACATCAGTATTCCATACTACACAGCCAACTAATGTGCTGCTAACCTGTATGCCCAGAGGTGTGTCCATTTGACAGTAACATTTTATACACTCACTGTCTAGGGTACTTCCACCTGTGTACTGTTTGCATGTCTGGGCCCACATTCATACCATGTCCATCTTTCAGATGGTGACAGATATTACATCCGAAAAATTAGTATGAATTACTGCTGGACTGTGTCTTGCTGGGATGCATTGTGTTTGGCACTGCAGTTGTGAGAACTTGTCCCTGTCATCAACAGTACTGGCCATTGGCCACCAGGAGACAACCCTCCATGCCTACATGCTGACCATTTTCACACAATATACAACACACAACAACATAACACATAGAACCCTGCATATTGTACACATGCAACAATCTATCCTGCTAATTTGGCCATCTCAGGTAATCTGTGCTCCACTGTTATTATACCCACATGTACATATTACTACATCTCTACATAGTGCACACCTGACAACTGTAAACATTTACTATGACCATACTGGTATTTCAGGTACTCTGTTGGCTTCCATTTCATTCTGTATTCTGACCTATCATGCAGACTAGAGGCATATCAGTGTAGTACAGTTCTTAGGTTTTATTGACCTACATTTCAGTTTCCGACTTCTTACCCTTCAGAACTAACATCCCACTGCCTGACCTGTTGTAGTCTGTCTGTGTAGGTCTGTTGGGGGGGGGGCTGTTCTCCATTGCCATCAAGTGGAGGCCTTAGCACAGCCTTTCTTTGTATTCATCTACACTTGTCCTGCTGGCTGAGACTGCTGTTGGGTATGTGAGCCTCACTGACATGCATGTGTGTGTCCTATGGACACACATTTGGCCCACCTCATGTCCTGCAGTGGGTTGTGTCACCTTGTCTAGTACTGCCTACTATGTTGACACCAGTATTTGTTATGCATTTCATGCTGCTGATATAGGTGTCTACTATCTGCTGCCATCCCATTCGGCCACCTGATTCCCTTGCATGCTCAGATCTGTACCATAGATACACAGATACAATTAGGAGAACATACTACTTCATTCAGCAATTGATAGTGAGAGTGACTTACCTTGTGGCTGTGCCAGTATTGAGGATGGTGCTGGAGGGATGACTATGTCAGATGCACATAGTACACTCCCTATACATGGTTAAGCATAGGTAGTGTCATGTTTGGCATCCCTTTTACTGTACGTGTGAGTCAGAGAGAGGTGTCATTCCCTGAGTTCCTACCGTGTCAGTGTATGTGCTATGCATTGCCTCTTTTCCAAGGCCTAGGCATACTGGGCATGCCTCCTTCTGCCTACAGGGCAGGCTCAGGTTTTTCCTTCTCTGAGTCACTCTGTGCCTGTGCTGGCCTTGGCAATGGTGAGGGGCTGTGTGGCCCTGCCCCATGCTGTTCTGCTGCAGCTGTTTCCACAGGATCATATTGTGTAGCATGGCACATACAATGACAATTTGGGTACATGTAGCTTGTGAATACTGCAATGCTCTACTGGATATGTCCAGGCACTGGAACCATGACTTGAGAATCCCAAACACATGGCTTATTATGATTCTGGTATGTGCGTGTGCCTCATTATGGAGTTCTTGTTTGGGTGTGTGTGCATTTCTGATGGGTGTCATCAGCCACGGCTCCAGTGCGTAACCAGCATCCCCCACTAGGTGGTCATATGGGATGTCCCCATTGGCAAATCTCTGGTACAGCTGCATCATATGCCAGATGTGGGAGTCATGATAGCTTACAGGGCTGCCAGCACACACATTCATTATAATGCCCTGGGCATCACACATGACCTGGTAGTTGATGGAGGGGAAGCCCTTGCAGTTTATGTAGACCCTACCCTGCTCACCTGGTGGTGCTTTGATGTGTATGTGCATGCAGTCTATAGCACTCACTACCTCAGGGAATTCTGCTATTTGGTGGAAGAGATGCATATTGCTGGTCAGTGCCTCACGGGTGTTGTGGAAATACATGTGCTCACCGGCATGTGCTGACATGGCATCCAGGAACTGGTGGAGTACCCTGGATGCTGATGGCTGTGAGATCCCCATGATATCTCCAGTTGGCCTTTGGAAGGTATTGGCGGCTAGTATTCTTAAGCCTATACATACCTTGGTATCCAGTGGGATGGGTTCCTTTCTGTTGGTTCTGTGTGTGTGAGGCATGGCTGGCACAGCTCAACAATTTGCTGTAGGAGGTCCCTGTCCACCCTGTAGTTCTCCACTATCTCCAGCTCATGTACCCCTGGTAGGTTACCCTGGGTCTGTACACTCTTCTCCTTCTCCTCACTATGGGTTGGTCATCAGCGTTGTCATCCTCACCACCCTCAGTCTTCCACATGTTGATTTATGAAAGCAAAAGCAGCCCCTGTCATTTTGTTGCTTTTGTTAGGTAAAATTTCCCCATTTGTGTACACCGGTGGTGTAGAGTTTGTGGGAAAAACCAGAGGGAAAGGTGTTTGTATAGTTTATAGTAGTGTGCTGGGCTGAGCTGCTGCCTGTGTAATTGTCTGGTTCTGATACATTTCACCTGCAAGCTATGCTAGTTCTCCTTGATTACTTACCTACTGCTATTTTCCCTTCCCATTGCCTTCCTGTTTAAGCCCCGAGGTGCACCACACAAACCCAGTGCTCAGATGTGAACAGAGCTGCTATTTCCTGTTTTTTTTTAAAACCCAATGCGTGCCACACACACCCGTTTAGGCAATGTAAACACCATTTAGCAGAAACTGGCCCTCCCTGGACACAATCACACTCTGCATTTCTTAGTGGAAGACAGTACAGCCTTAGACACACCGCTTGCCTTAGCTGTGCTTAGCTGAGCACAAACACGGGCCACAGGACTTCAATAAGCTTACAGCATACATGACACACCCCTTTATGAAGTCATCTAGCTTTTAGGCTTACACCGTGGTCTTAATTCACCTACATAGTTGGGTGAAAGCTAGCACTGAGGGGAAATCTGTGATTCAGTATCATTGCCCTCATTTGCATAGGGCTGACTGCTAATGCATGGTTACAATACCGACACTCAGCCTTCTCCCTTAGCAACCACTGTTCCATGGTCTTGTTGTTTTATGCATGCCATTGACTATTATGGCAAAATTATGTTTTTGGTTTAAAAGCTTATTTCCAGCTTTTTTTTATTTTCGGCCCGATCCCGTTTGCACACCGCTACCCTGCGCTTAAACGGCCAAAATCGGCCAACAAAGAAAAAAGTTAATTTTTATAATTTTGAAACTGATTTTCATGTATATGACCATATATTTGGCCTTTGGCATGCCTAACCCTTCTAATACATGCATTGTTACGAGCTGTCATGCCTCCGTTTTGTAGTGTGCAGAAATGTATTCAGCTACTGGCTAAATACATTTCTGCAGTCTAGACTATTCCTGCACCGACATCTGCCTGCTTCCTGGATCACTAATTCACCTCATTTGCATGGTTTTCACCAGCAAATGAGGTAATTAGCATACAGGGGCTGTGTCCATGCAGGAATACTGTTGGAGTGCTTGTGCACATCCCAGGAGCTTATTCCTGGATCGCACGGCAGCCATATTGCTTGCAGAAGCTCTTGCACTTTTCCTCATGCCGTGCAGAGCTTCCTGAATCCTGGGGTGGGAGTGCACCACCAGCTAGTACAATACAGCAAATTGCAATGAAGCAAACTCCAAATTTACTTAAACATCTTTAAGAAAACTCATGCCAGTGATCAACACATCATTTTATGCAGTACAAAAATGTTTGGTTTTAATTCTGATTTAAATAAAATGAATTCAGATAAGTTGTGCTTAGAAAAGTTGAGTTTTGATTTGAGTTTTGATAAGTTTATTTTAACTATATAAATTGCAGTGGCTGTGGGGGTACAAAGTGAATTAGCCAGTGCATAAAATATTTTTTTAACATTATTTTTTTTGAATTCTTGATTCAGACTTTTTAAATCAGCATTTTTAGTTTCAGGATTTTTTTTTTGTCGACTTAATTTGGTTAACAAAAAAGCTGCTTATATTTCTGCAAAACAAAAAAAAAATGGCAAGAAACAGAGGAAGTGCACTGACAGCTCATACCCTACAGCACACTGTCATAAAGCAAGCTTCAATATTACTTACACATGTTTAAGAAATCTCAAAACAGTGATCAAGAAATCATTTTAGATAGTAAAAAAAACTGTACTGATTTTTTTTTTACATTGCTGATTTAGTTAAATTAAGTTTAGATAAGTTGACATATACATCCCCTTTACATGATCAAATTTTCACTTAAACAAAACTAAAAAAGATGAGATGACTTCACCAAAAACGTACTTTCATGAACACTTTGATCGCCACAGTTTTACTCTGGGAAAGGAAACATTTGGCTACCATGGTGAACTTTGCTTTTCCCCACTGTAGTGCGATCTCAGACTTGGTATATTTAGTTGGGGGGTGGGGGGTAAAGTCCTTCACTTGGGTGGGTCTGATTTGCTTTGGTTTGACATTTTGTTGTGGTGGTCAAGTGGTTCCTTTCCAGGAGTAAAGTTGCGGTGATCTGAGTGTTCATGAAAGTATGTTTTCTGCAAAGTTGTCTCAGCCTTTTCAGTTTTGGATAAGTATAAATTTGACTATGTGAAACATACCCATGTATAGGTTTATGTTAGATAACTGAATTTTTCAAAACTCAAACTTCATATGGTCTAGACAATATCTTCAACTTTCTGAAAACTTGAATGAAACAAAACTTGCAAGCCCCCGTGCATGCTCTACTCTCTTCAAATTATATATACCAACTCCTAGATCACACTGCAGTGTGGAAATGTGTAAATTCTCTAACTCACCAATGAACCATGATAGCCACATAAATGTTTTGCATTTTGAGAAAGTTGAACATATGGTCTCAAGCATATGATTATCGAGTTTCCGAAAATTCGATCATCTGCTATATATATATATATATATATATATATATATATATATATATGTGTGTATATATATGCACACATACATATATTATGCATGCATACACCCACACATTGAGTTGCAAGCACTCAGAATATCAAAAGTTCCTTTTCTCTAGATTTGACAACTTTTGCAATTTTGCCTGTACCTGTATGTGCAAGATCACTGTACAGTCAGGAAATCAGGACTGGGAATGTGTCTTTATTCTGCTGTTGTGTGATCTCTGAGTTGTGATGTATGCAAGGGATGTAGTGGGTGCAGGGGGCTTACCCGCAGTAAAAAGTACATTTTGAATTTTTTTTTCATTTTTCTGATGTTCTCACTTTTTGATCAACATTTGTAGGTTCAGTGTATTAGTTTTATGAAATTTCTATATCTACATATATAGAGATGGATCTACTTCAGTAGACTGACATAGCATAATACTGAAATTTAGAATGTCAAGATGGAAAGATCACAAATGAACTTTAATAAATGTTAAAAATGCCAAAAATGTTAAAAATTGAAAACCTAATACTCATGTCCAGAAGCAACTCGGATTGAACTCAAACAAACAACCTACACATTAAAATATATCAATAATAAAAAAATACACATATATATATATATATATATGATATATATATATATATATATATATATATATTGATATTTAGATATGTCAGGGAGCCCTTTGATTCGTTAAAGTATTATTTCATTGACAGCTTTTTTGTTGACTCAATCTGGTCGACAAAAAAGATGTTACTGTTTCTGCAATTTCACTGTAATGACAGGGTTTGAGAATATGCACTTACCCTGATACTGCCTGATCTCAGGAGTTTGTATATATTAGGGGGTGTGGGGGCAGTAGTTATGTCTTTCATCACGCACTTTCTGTTGTCTATGTACTGTTGTTGACCTTTTTGTTGTCACTATTTGGAATGCTGCAATACTAAAAAATTAAGTAACTTCAGTATAACCCTATATGTGCACATACAGCTATATAGCTATATATATTTATAGCTATATCTATAGCTATATCTATATTAATCTATCAATCTATTTCGCTATCTGTCTATCTATCTATCTATCTATCTATCTATCTATCTATCTATCTATCTATCTATCTGTCTGTCTATCTATCTATATATCTATCTATCTATATAATTAACAGCTAACTGAATAGCACAAATCACAAAATAAGTCAAGGCTAATTTTGGGGCTAGCAATGAAAAAGTACAGACTGAACACTTCATTTAATATTTTGATGTAATATTTTCCTACAAAACAGTCAAAAATATGAAGTATTTTTCTGGGAAGAAATAAGTAATGTGTGATTAAAGGAACTAAGTACAATCCAGTTTCACTAATAGCTGAGCTACAGAAATAAACATTTTTAAAAAGCTAATCAACGGGGCAGTGAATAACAGATAGCTCAGAGTTACATGAGAAACATTTATTTATTTATTGAGGTGTCAGTTTATTTATTTATTGCTAGCTTGATGAATCCTTTACTTGCTATCCAGGCCAGTAATAAGGTTTCTGAATGGAGAGATAAAATCAGAATGAAAAGGAGACTTGCACTGCTATATCGAAAGAACTGAATTCATTCTTAAATATTGGTAAATACTTATATATGGTGTGGACCCTGGTTTTACAAAATTTCACCAAGACTTTATTGATATATAGACTGTATCTTATATATCATGGAGAAAGGTCAAAAAGTAAAATAGAAGACTGGGTGCTCAGGTCACATGATGAAAAAAGCCCCCTCCTGGCGTACATCATAGTGGCAGGACAGGCAGAAAAAGGCAGTGCAGAACCCTCAGTGCATGAAAACATTCCTACCATAGAGTAAGACCAATCAAAGAGGGAGGGTGCCTCCCCATGCCAGAAAGGAAAAGTAGTCCACTAAGAAAACAAAAACTGACAGGCCAAGAAAGAAGAATATTAAGACAAAGTTGTCTGTTGAGAATAAGGAAGAAATTATGCATTGTTACTATTATGGTAAAATCCCAGAATTTTCAAAAAGAGGATACTTAGCATGAGTAAAAAAGACATCATGGGAAAGAAAAAAGAGACCTGATATGGTGCTATATATCTGCACACACACACACACACACACACACACACACACACACACACATATTAAGATATATATATATATATATATATATATATATATATATATATATATATATATATATATATATATATAGGAACACTACATAATCTCAAAAGTTTGAAATACCGAATTTCAAACTTTCGAGACCATATAGCCGAAATCCCAAACTACCAAAAGACCAGAAGCGCGAAGTTCAAAATCCCGACTATCGGCAGTTTGAAATTCGTGCTTCTGGTGTTGTAGTATGGTGGAAGGGCAGGTAAGTATTTCTGTTTACCTGTGTTTGTTAGAGGTTTAGTGTGTAAGTGTGTGTTGTGAGTGTGATGTGTGTGTTGTGAGTGTGATGTGTGTGTGTGCGAGGGGGATGTAAGCGTGTGGTGGTGTATTTATGTGTTTGTCTGGGTAGTGCCACCTTGGAGTTAGAATATTTAAGTAGGGGGGTTGTCTGTAGGTTAGGTTTGTGTGTTTGTGTTTTGGGGGAAGGTGTGTGTATTTGTCTTTGTGTGGTGTATGTTGTGTGTGGTTTTCGGTAGTTTAAATTTTGTGGTTTTGGTTTTTCGGTATTGTTTTTCTGGTGTTTGGTCTCAGGATTTTGGGCATCAGTAGAGTGAGTTTTTGGTATTTAGTAGTGGTTCTATACATATACAGGTTCCCTACACATGATAGAAATTTCAGAAATCCGAAACCCATATGGCCAAGATCATATGTTTGACTTTTGAAATTTCGACTATGCAGAACGAGCATCTCCATATAGTACGGAATGTGAGGATTACCATCTTCTTCTCTGTGGTGCGATCTCATAGTTGGTATATTGAAATTGCAGGTGGTATTGGGGGGGGCGCTTGCCCCTCTGCTAGCAATGTGTAGGTAAGGTTTTTTTTTTTTTTTTTTTTTTTTTTTACATGTTTGAAATTTCAGAAGTTGAACATATGGTCTCGGCCATATGGGTTTCGGCTTTCTGAAATTTTGATCATGTATAGTAGACCCCCCCCACACACACACACACACACACACATATGTATGTATATATATATATATATATATATATATATATATATATATATATATATATATACATATGCACATACACACACACACACACACACACACACACACACACACACACACACACACACACACACACACACACACACACACACACACACACACACACACACACACACACACACACACACACACACACACACACACACACACACAAAGGAGAAAGCCAAGCAAATTAATACAAAAAAAAAATAAGATCACAAAAGGGGAATGTAGAAAAGATGATTAGTGAGACAGATGTTAAACAAACAGAAATAAAATTGATGGCTCATCTTTGGATTGACAGGTTTAGTTTGGAAACTCCAACACATGTAGTACACAATGAAACAGAAGACTGACTCCTGAAATGAAGTAGCAGCAGGCAGAGTGGGATGTATCTGAAAAGGATTTACCACAGAGTGATGTTCTGGACAACTGTTGGAGACCCATAAGAAAGTCCAGTTTGAGCTGTGCAAAAAAGGGAAGGAGCAAAAAACCGTGGCAATCCTGACATAGGTAACACTGTGGTATGACAGGTCAATGAGTCCATATACGGAAGAGCAACAAATGAAGCAGGATACATTTGAAAAGGGATACATCACAGAAAAAATGCTCTCTGACCTTCTTTATAATACTCACAGGAAACAGAGAACAAAGCAGATGCTCTCAGTTGAGAAGAAAATGATCTAACTTGTTGATGTATTAGAAATGGATAGAAATATAATGATAGATGAAGAACATAGATTATATAAAGTAAATTAGATTCCAAATGTTAGAAAACTGGTAAAACAAATGAACAAAGTATTAAGGACTGTTAAGAGAAATGCATGTGATATTACAGAAATAAATAGGATATACTGTTGCACAAATAAACTAACTACCACAAAAACGAAGAGTAACTAGGAAAAGAAAGGGAATAAGCAGAGTTTCAGGTCTCTTTCTCGATCTGTCAAAGGCATTTGACACCATTTCTCACTCCGTACTACTCAGCAAACTTTCCAACCTCAGTCTTTCTCCCCCCACCCTACAATGGTTTACAAACTACCTCAAAAAACAGCAGCAATCCTCTAAATGGCAAAACTCTTCTTCCCCTTTCATCACTGCCAATACAGGTGTTCCCCAATGATCAACTCTTGGTCCCCTCCTCTTTAGTATATATGTCAACAATTTCATCAAACCCTTATTCATAGCTCTGTCATCCAATACGCTGATGATTCAACTATCATCTCCTCCTCAAAATCTCTCACCAAATTACAGCAACTTACCCAAGAAGCATTTACATCTACCGAGCAACGGATGTCCCAGAATCACCTCGCCCTTAACCCCAACAAAACAAAACTTTTATTATTTGCTCCCACAAAAACTATCCCATTGATAAATCTCTTTTTATAATTACTTCATGTAACAATACCATCCTAGAAGTCGTCCCTAGTACCAAACTGCTAGGTGTCATCATTGATGACAAACTAATCTTTGACCTTCATATCCAAAGCAATATAAAAAAACTATCAAAAGCTAGGTGCCCTATATCAACATAACTACTTCCTCAGTCTCACTGCCAAAAAGGCCATAGCCTCATCCTTCCTACTTCCTACTCTGTGTTATGGTGCGCCAATCCTTACCAACCTACAATTTACCCTAAAAAGTAAGCTTGATTCCTGTTACAATATAGTTGTTAAATCTGCTACAAACTCTAAATACTCTACCCACCACTGCTCCTCATTGCATAAACTAAACTGGCTGGAATCCCACCATCTTACTTACCTTCAACTAACCACAGCCCACAAAATAATCTACCAACCTGAACATTGCCCTTCTCTTTCATCCATACTGACCAAGTACCAGCCCAATCACCACCTCAGGTCAGAAAACAAAATGTTGCTGTTATAGAGAAACCCAAACTGTCAGCTGGCCAAATGCTGTACACTCCCCTGCTGTCTCAAAGTTATGGAATAATCTTCCTCCTTCTCTCAGATCAACCTGTAAGTCTGATTTTTTTAAAAAATCCCTAAAATTACATTTAGTTTCTAACTGGCGATGCTCCTGTACCCCACTAAAAAAATCCCAACACCTAACTTCCCACTATGGAACCTCCCTGTTTCTATTTTCTAATCTCTCCCACTCTTTTCTCTGTACTTTCTCACCCCTCCTCTCACAAGCTTTTCATCCAGATACAGTCTGCTCAATGGCTTCACCCTGTAATCTACACCCCTCTACTTTGAATCCTATTCACTCACATGTATATACTATTGTCTTTCTCTACTCACATATACTAAGTGACTTTCTTCTTTTACTCTGACTTTCATACTTCTGTTTCTGTTTATGCTGTTACTTAAAAGAAATTATGTATTTTCTAGGCATTATTAGAATGTCATCTCTGCCAGTTGTCTTATCCTTTCTACTGTGTGTACAATTTTATATATCAACAATTGTTCTAACTAATTGTATATAGTACTAAATCTGTTTTATTCATGTATCTACAATGTTTTATTTTGTTAATTGTATGTAATAATGTGGAGCTTTTCTCCCTGGGTCTCCACTGAAAATAGGCTCCTCCAGGCCCAGTGGACTTTCCCGGTCAACAAATGCAATAAATAAATAAATAAATAAATAAATAAATAAATAAATAAATGCCACCATGGAAGTATAAAACAGGGAAGACAAGTACTAAGGTAAAAAGTATCACTGTGGAAAGAATACAGAAAAGGGAACAGATCATCAGGAGTCCTTAGTAAGATAAATGTATTAAAAACAATGTACAATATCAAAAAAACACTAGGATTTATCAGACACTATCTCCAACAGTAAATTAAAAATATCAGCACAAGCATGACAATAAAAAGATATGCAGATAAACAGAAAGGGAAAGTACAAAATATGCAATTCATTAATGATCCTAAAAGATATTATACAGGATTGGTAAATGAAACAAAAGTTATAGAAACACCACCAAAAATAAAAAATAGATACATTTTGGAGAAATATTTATGAGGACCCTACTGAACATATAAAGATGCTGAATAGACAGAATAATTTAAAAAAGACAGTGAGGGACTCTAATGTAGGTAATATGAAATAAAATAAAGTTAACAGCAAGATAAATCAAGATAAATTTAAGAAAAGTTCCTAACTGGAAACCCTAGGTACAATATAGTACCCACTATCTGGCTGAAGGTATTGACATCTTTACACAAAAAATTAGCATTAAGTACAAATGATTTGCATGCACATCCTGAAAAGACACTGATTTTCTTAACAACAGAAAATGTCTATTCCTCCTTAAGAGTGAACTTGCAAATCATGCTAAGAACTATAGACCAATAACTTGCCTTCTGACATTATACAATTTGTATTCTAGAATTGATGCAGACAGAGTTTATAGTCATTTAAAAATAGTTATGGGATCAGAAAAAAGAAGTAATAAAAGTAAGTCATATGGAACAAAGGACTATTTGTTGTAAAGAACTAAATGTGATGTGCATCTCATGTAGATAAAAACAAACAACCAAATGACTCCATGGTATTTAGCCAAGAGGTAATATAAAATCCATTTATTAAAATCCAGGTTAAGCGCTTTCATCCAACTCCAGGACTTCATAACTAACAAAACAATAAAAACACCTTCATCTGAAGTCTGTACACTAGGGATGAAAACACAGTGTTATTTTTGAGGAGTTTATGTGTTGGTGTTTTTATTATTAAAATATTGGCATATAAGCTGTGAACTGCTGTTTTTCCATCTTTCCAGGGCACTTGTTTGGATTTTGTTAATGATGAGGTTATATTACATGCATCATCGATTTCCAATATTTCAAAAACAGGTACAAGAAAAACAGATATAGAGGATTATGATTAAGTCACTGATCATAATCAGTTTATTATGTGTTTAAGACATAGATGCCAAAAAATTCACCTCAAGAGTGAAGGTCAAGGTATGAGAAAGCAACCTAGACCTTTATTAGTAAAATTGCGAACCTACCAGAAGAAGGAGTTGATTCTGACAAAACTGTGGCAGAAAAACAAAGTACTAAAAGTGGGAGACAGCAGAGTGTTTGTGGAGAATGATTACTTATTGTACACTAAGTAGAAAAGGAGTAAATGCATTCCACTATTCAGGGTATGCCGAGACGCAGGTGTGAGATTCAAACTGCTGTACCCAGCTGTATTCAAGGTATTCTTCTCTGGAGGGACAAAATAATTTTTGACGAAGTACATGGTAAGAAGGAAATACAAATGTTTGTCCAACAAAAAGTGAACTGTGAAATAGAATAAGATTCTGCTTCGTGTTCTTCTGGTAATAAAGACCACAGAGTGACTGTATCTTTGAAACCTTTTCCACTGTTCTAACAGTAAATATTGGAGAGAAAAAAGGGAGCATGAGAGTTGACTAGAAGAACTGACACTTCATTGGAAATGAAGCAGAGACAGTATTTGGGAGATGAAGATGAGCAGTAATAAAACCAGTAACTTAATGTGAGATTACAATTCAATAATTATATTTGTGAAATATGACAGAAAAAGAAAATCTGGAAATATTGGACTTTTTCGGAATTTGTTGAACTTGTGGGGGACTCTAAAGTATATGCCCTACGTCATGTCATTATTGTTTGGAAAAATATTTTGGGGAGGGGAAGAGAGGGGAGAAAGTTAACTTTAAGTAAAGAAAACATTTTTTCTTAATAGTACTATTTTTGTAGTGTATGATTTTGTTTGAATGCCATAAAGTAAAGTTTTCTCAGTTATTTGTAAGTATAATGGTGACTGGAAATAGGGGCTGCTGTTCTTTTCCCCCTTTCTTTCTCCTTTCTCTCTTTCTTCTTGTTCAGTTTTGGGAAATGTAACCACTGCAATATAAAAAAAAGCCTGGTTAGAAGAGCATGACAGAAGAAACTTTGATGTGCTTTTTCTCATTCTTGCATAGGGGAATGACTGGATTAAGGACCTTAGATTGATTTAGTTTCAAGTTTTAAGAGAAAGCAAGCAAATGAAAACAAATATTGAATATTATGAGGCTTTGTTTTTTAGCAAATGAAGGTATGCTTAGTAGCATTTCAGTGTCTGGCCCGGTTGTCTCCATGAAAACAATCTGATAAAGAGAAATTGACTATCTGGTTCTCATGTCTTTGTGGAGACAATCTGATAATGAGAAATTGGCTGTCTGGTTCTCATATCCCATGGAGACAATCTGATAAAGAGAAATTGGTTACAGTCTGGTGGAGAGTGATTGGCTGGGGGGAAAAAAGAAAAGAGAAACTGGCTATGAAATAATGTTCTCTAAAAGCATTCAAGGGTTTTCCTAGCTGGGAAAGCTATAAAGATAAGACAACTCCAGTTAAGACTTAGTAGAAGCACAGGTTGCACCATGCATCTTAGCATGGATAACCTTTCTTTTAGATTAACTCAATTCTATGAAGTGTGGCTGTCAGTTTGGAACATTTGGAACAGTATATCCAGACAACAATGAAGCCATTAATATTTCCAGTATTTTAAAGTTAAAAAATATTTCAGGTTAATTCCTAATGGGTCCTTCTCTGTTTAAACAATGTAACTGTTTCTTATAGATTTTATAGATTTTTACACAATTTTTATTCAATATTTCTCTACACTTAGGTATTTATTTATGGTTATCAATAGCATATTTTAACAAGTATGTATAAAATGGTTATGTACTTAATGTATCCCCCGGATTCACAAAACCTGTGTGTAAGACTAAACAAGTCTTACTCGGAAACTGCAGATGAACGGTCTGACATCAGTGTGCCAAGCATATTCATGAGGGCATGCTGACTCCACTCCAAGTCTAACACGGACCATGCAGGAAGGCAGGGGGCTTGTCTGACTGCCGAGCAGTCCTAAGGTCCATGCCCCTGCAAGTGTCTGAATTGTGAAATGTCAACACACATGAGCGAGTCCTCTCAAATGTCAACATACCCAACACTACACTTCCTCACATTGTAAATCCCCAGTAGAGTTATAAAATGTAAAATATATATTTTTTCTAATTCCCGATATAGCTGCCCGTATTTGCGTGTGTTTGCGCGGGTGTGCCCATAGCTTAGCTAGAGTTAGCAATGTCAACACTGAAGAGCATAATAACAAATGTTTATGCAAATCAATCCAAATAGCAATAGCGTAGTGGTAGAGCCTATGCACAAAAAGGAGGCATTCACGGTATGAGTCCCACCACTCCCCTCTCTATTTTATGTTTTAAATTAGCATATGATATAATTCCTGACATATATATGACTAAAATATTACTAAAAATCATTGAAATGGCCTATGTATCAGTGAACAAAATGTATATATAGAAATGTAAGAAGGATCTTGACATATAAATGCCCGTAGCTAAGCAGCACTTTACCCAGCACAATCTAGTTGCCCACAGCTAAGCAGCGCTTTACCCAGTGCAATATAGTTGCCCACAGCTAAGCAGCACTTTACCCAGTGCAGTATAGTTGCTCACAGCTAAGCAGAGCTTTACCAAGTGCAATACGTTTGTGCGGAGCTGTGCACCGCGCTAACCAGCGCACCGTAGGGCAACATGGAGCAATGTTGGGCAACATCGGGGAACATGGAGCAACGTTGAGCAAAGTTGCCTAAACACAGCCACATCCCCTAGCCTGTCTGGACAGTAGTAAAATAAAATGCAATGACAAGTTTCGAACACGGGAAACTGTGCACCATAATCAAAGTACTGAACCACTAAGTCATGACAGCTTAGGATAAACATCCACTGTTAACATACATATACTTATAAATGGTAGATTAACCATTGCTAAGCAGGTCTGCAGTCAGCCAAGAATTTTCAAAAACAGCCAATCACAAAAAAGTGCAGGAAATGTGGCATATTTAAGCTCCATAGGCGGGAATACTCACCATAACTGATTGTAGCTTCCATCTGCAGTTAGAATGTCTGGTGCTGGAGAGGGTATTCGCTTTCGAGCGCAACGCTGGGGAATCGAGGAGTCAAAATACATGGTTTGGCTCCTAGTCCATCGTCATGAGTCTCGACTCCTGCAGGGCCAGTTCCAAGGGACAGAGTAAAAGGCAGAGGCTTGGAACTGGTTGGCTCATGATCTCACCGGTGCCACAGGCGTCCCTCAGACTGGTGAGCAGGTCCATCACCACCATGCAGACCTGAAGAGATGGAAGCAAGACCTACTGAACCAATGAATCCAGGAGGCCCATCATATGCAAGATGCCACACTACTGAGTAGGTAGCCATGGAATGCAGTATGTAAGACATGCTAATATAGTCTAAATAATGGATAGGTATGTCTCAATATCTCTTCATTTACTTCACAGCTGCAGGTGTCCGTGCTGTGAATTAGCAAGCCTATGCAGATAGGCTGCTATGGCTGTGCCACCAGGCAGGTTAGTAATTATTCTGCATGTATTGTTATATAATATGTGTGAGAGAGCATGAAAAAAGTGTTGTAGCCCAATAATACAGCTATAAAATGCCCTGAATAATTTCTCTGCATGTACTGTTATATAACATAAGTCAGAGAGCCAGAAATAGAGTGTAGTAACCCATTAATAAAGGTAAAATAAGCCTGGAATGCTATCTCTGCATGTACTGTCATATAAAATAAGTGAGTGAGACTGAAAAAGAGTGTTGTAACCTATCAATAAAGGTATATGTCTTGAATAGGTCTTCCAAATGCACTGTAATATCAAATAAAGGAGAGAGCCTGTAGAAAAGAGTGTTTAATGTAATTAATAAAGGTATAATACTTGGTGTGTGTCTGTGTCACTTACTTTGAAATGTTGTTGTACCCTTGCATTAAATAAATAGTACTGCTGTATTAAGTGCTGTCAACCCACAGTTGTGCAGTCCCATATAAAGTGGATGAAGGAAGTGCCAGCAGCTGTGAAGCATATATACAGTCCTCAACTGTCAGTAAATGGCTGGCATGCATAGGTAAATCTGGCACACGAGTAGCTTGTCAAGGTGTTCCCCAGAAATGTGAGTGTGCTCCATGAAATGTAGGTTTCTGTAGAAATGTAACTGAAAATGTCACGTGAACACATCCAGATATGTAGATACATAAATATAAAAATAAAATATAACTATGTAGCAGTAACATCTGCATCTTGGACAGTTAGTATGTCAGATATAGGTCAGGTATATAATGAACTAGCCAAACCCATTACACAAGCTAATGCATGTTGCCTAGTGTAATAATACATGTAGGGGATATACACCTGCAGTCAGTAGGAATGTAGTGTAGAGTAAATGTACTTATAAGATATTAATGGAGGTTTCTTTTTACACCCTAATCTATGTGCATAAACAATGCAATTCCACATCTCAATGAGTATGTCTAATCTCAAAACATTTGTTGGGACATATGTCCTATTGTTCTATAAAAATCTGCATTTTCTTTGATGCATGTGCCCTGTTCAAACACCACAATCTTGGTGGCCTTTTGCCACCAATCATCCCTGCATGCTATTGTAATGTCCTCTATCGTTCAATATATGCATGTGTTATGCTTGCTGTTCAACTGTTGGAACCCTGGTGTGTTGGGTTAATGGGAATATTACTGCATGCTGTTACAACTAATTTGGAATGCTGTTGTCTATGTTGTAAGTAAACAGACCTAATCTCAGAATGTATGGGAAGGCCGGTCCCAGCAGACCCACCTGTCCCTCCTCAGCTGGTGATTGCACCTGGCACCAGCAGGTCCGGTGCCCAGCCCAGGCTAACCTCCTCCATTGGTCCTATGCCACCTTTGGGTGGAAGCACTGCAGTGGATGGAGAAGGGCCACCTGTCACCCTCTGAAGGGTCTGGGTTGTGGTGCATAGGGAGATCCAGCGTTTAGTCGCTGATCCCCTACACCAGCTTGAGGCGAGAGTGGCATGACTCATGGGTGAGCCTGCCCCTCCTATGCAGCCCCCAGCACAGCCACCCTCGGGGCTGTGAAGGTTCAGTGGTGACTGCCCATGGGTGGGGATCTCAGTCCCACTTTTACCATCTGTGGGCTCATGGGCTTGCGATTTCCAAACATCCATCCCTGTCAGTTGTGTTCATCCACCCCATGTGGCACACTCTGCCCCTGTATGCATCTTGTTTGTCTTGTCTGTTTACTTCCCCAACCTACCTCCCCAAATATACCTACTTCCTCTACCTCACATTCCACTCTCACCTGAAAAAAAAAAAAAAAAGGTCAATCTGTACCCACAAAAAAATTATGCCCCATACATAGCTGTCCATTTCGCACACATGTCTGCTGGACATGCAAACTGATAATTAGAATTGGCAGCACAACATACTTTGTTGGCCTCACCCATCTCTCAGGGGTGGAAGGTTTCAAATTTCACTCCAAATTTGTAGCATATGCACAGCTGTTGCTGGTAAAGAAATGGCCAGCTATGGACCTTCCCTACACCAGTCCTGCACATCCTGAGCTGGTTTCCCCACTGTCTTTCCCTCTTTGTGCCCCCTTTTTCACCACATTCCTATTTCCCCATTTTCTTTTCTTTCAAAGAAATTAGTGCGGGAGTTAGCTGGAGTAAGCACTTTTAAGCAGTAGTTAGCAGGTTTGAGCGAGTGTGCGCATGTGTGGGCTAAGCTTAGCATCGCTAAGCGGCACGCAAACTCATGCAAACCCACTTACAACTACTTAAAAGTGCCTTAATCACTCTGTATGTCAGGGCCCTTGTTCTGTTCAGCAGCAAAATAAAACACCTCTGTCAGTCTCAAACCCCAGACCTTGGACACACTTGACTGCATGAAGTACCACTAAGCCACAGCAGATATACACTAACTTGGTGCTGAAATAAATATATCATGCAAAACAATGAGTGAATGTAAAGGAAAAATAGGAAGGCCATAACACAAAGCTTGTTCTATGGATCTTTACTAACAATTGTTGTGGAAATGCATTACATGACTGTGATAAGAGAAGCAGTCATTCTAGCAGCAAATAATGTTATTGAGGCACTTTACAACCCCCACACAGTATCATAGCAGGACAAACACTGGCATATCTGATTAGGGCAGAGGCCATACTTCCTGATTGTGAAACATATTTTAGCTGTGTCCCTCTGAATCCCTCTGAAAAGTACTGACGTTAGTCAGAGAGGTGTTGTATTACACAATTTATAATCACAATAATAACAGTAGACACCGCTTGTACTTCATAAAAGGAGTACTAATCCATATGCACTGCTTCACTCAAGTCTACACTTACTGTCTCTATTAGTTGGAAGGTGTACCTCACTTTTAACTACCTATCCCTGACTCCAAGCAAATATGTATCTGAGTGTTTCATAGGCCTGGCAGAGGCACGAACACACAGCATATCAGCTGATCTGCTGTTACACACTCTGCAAATAGCTTTGTGAGGACTTCCACAAGCATACCCTTATGTAGGAGTACAACACAGAAATACCAAAGGATCTAGCCATGTACTGGTAGCAACTGACTGTAACAATGCCATTGTACCAGTCCATCTGGATAGGTTCACAGTTGGGAACTATGCAGAAAGACCACCTCCCTTGATAAACCAACAGGTACACACCAATCCATTAAGTCCAGTAAGATAACACTCACACAATAAGATGTAATGATCTCTGTATGTCTGCACCCCCCCCATATTTTAAATATACGTGTGTTTAGAGTCAACCAAGGTTATAGGTAGGAATACTCAGTAGTGGAATTGTCCAGTTTACCTGAGACTCCTGTGCTAATGTCAACAATAAAAATACACAAACCCTGCAGAAGTGAGTACATCAATATGCACAGTATAACAGTCCACAAACAGTTCATGTGTCAAAAGAATACTTCTCAATAACTACTTTTGTATGGCAGTCAATTATATAAGTAGAAAAGAAACTACATACTCACATATATCTTGTGTAAGCATTTGTAGGGGTGAGCTAAACTCTACACTGATAGCTCTGTACTGGAAGTGGCAACAGTCAGGTCTGAGTACAACATGCACATCACTGTCTACACCTCTAGCTTCAGATATAAGAAGTATACCAACCTTCTGACTTAAACAACAGTGTCCACGGCAAACAAGCATGGGCCCCAGTCTGGAAATCTGAAAGGGCTACACCTACAAAACTTAGCAATTTATAGCACTGACTTGCTATGACAGTGAGTACTGCAATCACCACACAGCAGGCTGTATGCATTTACCAAATGCTGGGCACCAATTGGTGCAGAGGTCATCACATGCACATGTGCAGATACCTATAAAAGCAGACTGTACTTGCTATCCCCACATGCAATCATTACATTGCATGTGATAAAGCTTCACAGAACTTGTGGATGAGTAAATACTAGTTATTACTTAATAACACAAAAGTTTAATTTAGTAAAAATACTCGAGTGAATCAGCAAACAAATATATTAATTAAGTAAAAAAAAAAACTTAATTAATAAGCAAAAGGAATTAAGTAGAAGCAATCGCTACTTAAGTAACACCAAAAAAAAAAAAATACACAGACGGACCTGAAAGTGACAAACAGGTATGTGACAGAAATGTGATTACCGGCAAGTAGTAGATGTTTATGAAGAGTACTGTAAATACTTTGAAACATGCATATGTGGCAGCAGTAGGTATGTATGCACTGATGCCATGCATGACTACTGTCATGGACAAATTAGTGTGTAGCTGTGTGCAGTGGGACATAACTGTGACATATGTAGCTCAGCATTTAATGTCAAACATCCAATCATGTCATCTATGTTCTGTACAGTACTGTGTATAATGGCTGCCTGGGGGAGTAGTGCAAACATCTATATAAACATGGATGTGACAGAGTAACACATGCACGATAGTCATATAATGTGTAGCTTAGCATTGGAAACTGCTGTACCAGGCTAGTATAGTAATGTAGCATTAGCAGCTATAAATACTCCCTGTAATATTACTGTCATGCACACATGTGACAACTGTTCATGTTGTAGCAAGGCACAACAGGTCATCCGTGAGGTCTACAAACGTACAATAGTGTGTACCTTGTGTGTGTATAGCACAAACATATGTAGAGATATTTATGTGTCAGATATATTAGCATCTTAACATGTGCATAGAGCAAGGTACATACTGCAGCTGTTTGTGAAGGGTGGACATATATATGTTGGTGAAGGTTGTTATGTGCATATTTTCATGTAGGTTGTAGTGTGTGGCAAACAAGACAGCATACAGTGCTGATATATGACATGTGGTGTTTAAACGTTGTGGGTATGATTTGCTAAGTTTATAGTCTTCCAGACAGGGAGTCCTGCTAAAGATACATGGCCTGAGAATACCCTCAATGCATTCTGCACAAGACTGTGCAAAATTATTACATAACTGTATCTCTCTCAACCCTTGCATAATTGATATTCCCACCATGAAAGGTGGACTGTATATGTGCTTACATGTAAATCTATATGTACACCAATGGATGTTTATATGTACGCTCAAGCTCAGTGTTGTAAATGTATTGCCATCCTTTTTGTTAAAAACCCTGTACCCATGAACTACCACATAGGTGGTAGTCTACTCAACACCAAAAGTGTGATAAGAGACCATGGGACACAGGTGGACAGTAGTGTCCCTTTTGATAATCACAGTGCCACACTAATCATGTAAACTGTGTACGGTCCACATGTCATCACAAAACGTGTGTCATAGATGGAATGAGAGGTCAGTGTTCCACTCTACTCATCAGTCATAAAACCCATCATAGAGTACAATGGGCCTTTTGATATGTACCTCAAAAGACATCTACAGCAACTGTAGACGCCAGGCAGAAACACCACAAAGAGTATTACCAGACTCAAACAGATGCCCTATGCAGACTATCTTCCAAAACCACAGCTACACTGTGTCGCATACTGCCCACCCAGAGCCAGCCTCTACCTAACATACAAAGCTATGCCAAACCCACAGGTGTTGGACATGCTCCATGTCAACAGATCAAAATCCCTACAAGCTACACACTGTACTGATCTAAACCTTTTAACGTCCAAAAGCAGAACATGCTGGAGTGGTACATTCTCATCTCAGACACATACCATACCCTGGAACTAACTACCTATCAATAGCAAAGAAAGGTCCTCATTAGCAGTCGTCATGAATAATCATGATGAATGGATGTGTCATAGGAAATACAACCAGGGAATCACCTCTGTGGCTCTGCATGACAGGGGCACATGAACTTACATTACATGGGTGTTGAAGGGCAGGGTACCGTATGGCTAGGCTTCTATAGGCCCTACGCCCAATAGCCTATGAGCTACCTATGACCTGATACACACACGCATGTACATGTTGCATTAATTGCTATGTGAGGTTGACTGAGTGTGATGGTGAATGTGTAGGTGAATGTGTCAACGTTGTGTATATGTGTGATAGCCTAGTGGGTAAATGTTCATATCATGGTATGTAGTGTTCTAGCTCTGATCCCCGCAAAAGATATGTATGCTATTGCTAGGCAGCAAAAGCAGTATGGTATATGGTGTGACATAGTCCCATGGTGTTGACTGGAGTGTGCCATTGTAGGCTAAAGCAGTACATGTATGCTCATTGATTGTCAACACTAGTGAATACAAATCCCGTATGAACTGTAGCACTACCTGAAGCTGTAGGCCTAAACAGCACAGTATGGTGTATATCCACATTGCTTTGAAACACTGTTTTGTTTGTTAGCTGTAGCCCCCACACATTACATACCTCAGGCATAAGGTTTTGTAAGTGCTGACACACAGTACTGTATGGTACACAGGTAAAGCTATCTGGGTTGCCATACCTTTGTGTCTTGTAGGTATGTCTGATGTGTGTGTGGGTATGCCTGTAACATGGCCTGGGTTGTATGTGTGTTACAGGATATAAGTGCATATCTAGCAACATGTATAGTGTAGTACAGCAGTATGCCACCTATATTGATAAATGTGCACATATGTTACTTAGGAGTTTGCTATCAAGAAGTAGCGTGGTGTACTGGTAGTACTGTAACTGTACTTTACAATAATTTCAATGGATGACAAATGTCTGTATGCATTAGCTTCATATATACCTCCTGTGGCTAGGTGGTGCATTGTGTCACATACAGTGTGCCATGTGCTGTTGTATAGTCTTACATACTGGTTTCACTTTGTTGCTGTGCAGAACATGGTTTAATATATAGAATGTGCCAGGCACTGTCAGGCAGTTGTGGTCTGAGCACTGATGTGTGGTATTAAAAGTGTATATCTACC
Organism: Protopterus annectens; assembly: GCF_019279795.1. Taxonomy (NCBI): domain Eukaryota; kingdom Metazoa; phylum Chordata; order Ceratodontiformes; family Protopteridae; genus Protopterus; species Protopterus annectens. Next base: position 1,072,950,655 of record NC_056747.1, on the reverse strand, counting down.
GACAGCCAATAGGTTGCTATATATGGCATTTCATTGATATCTGTACTTTAGAATGTTAAGTGTGCCACAAGACTTGCTCACAATAATTGTTTTATTTTCTTCCAGGGACATGTCTCATCATCGTAACCCTGCCTATTCCCCTGAAGAGTTGGTAATAATCATATTCACACTATTACAACATCACACCATGCTGTTCTCCAGAATCAGCCAGGACCAGCATGAGCGCACTGCACTGTGGCAGGATGGTGTCTGTCGGGTTAATGACGTAGGCATGCATATTATGAGCAGGTACACCATCACTGCAGTGATTTAATCAGACATGTCTGGCAGCATGCCTCCGATGTCCACAGACAACAGCTTGCCACAGGTGGTGGTGCAGCATCACATCCGCCTCTCATCAGAGTGGAAGAGCTGCTCCTCAGCATGGTGGCTCCTGGCCAACCACTACAACAAACATGTGTCATCATGGAGGCCGGAGTCACCCAGCAAGTTGACTCAGAGTGTGCAGGTAACATGCCATATCTGTAGACTACTGTTAGCTCGATTGTTAGAACATGCATATGTCAGATGTGTACTGTGTATTTGGAAGATGTGGAGCCTGGTGTTGTGCAATACTGATAATTTTGAACATAATCTGTATGCATGTGACTGTCAACCGTTGTACTACTGTAAAATTGCTAAGTCACAGCAGCAATGCCACAGTTGTTGACACTGACAAACTGTCTCATATCCTTCTAGGTCCCTCTGGTGTGACAGCAAGACAGCAGACCCATGCTGGTGAGTGTTCTACATTTCATATGGCAAATAACATGTGCATGTCATAGGTGGGTATTAGGCCATATACACATGTACAACACCTACACATAATGCGTGCTCTGCAAGTTTTCTGTGGGACTATGCACATCCCAGTAGCATGAGTGGCTGCCTCAAACACATGCTACACACAGAGCATCCCAAACAATTGTGGTACACTGTAGTGGACATTGTATAGGCAGAGTCAATACACATGCACACAACATACACCACCTTGTCATACACAGTATGTGTCAATATGATACACATGGTGTATGTGGACACCTGCTGTAAGGTAAGACTCCAGTATCCCAAATGTCATCCACACAGCACACATACTATATCTGAGGTGTAGAGGCCTATCATGGGGCATTGCAAAACTCTTCAACAAACAAGACATTCATGTTAGGCAATGCTCCCTATTGAACACCTTACATACCCATGTAACAACTGCCTGTGAAATGGTTAATGTAGTCACAGTGCTGCAGTTCAGGTACAGCAAGATAGTTGCCAGTGTGGTACACATTAGTGGCCTTGAGTGACCACATGATGCTGCCTGATGATGGCTCATGGTGCTACACTACATCCAGCTACAGTAACTACAGTACAACACATAGCATTCATTGCTATACACCTGACAGTTGTGTGCATCCAGCCATGGTATGTATACCTGTGAGTGATGGTGCACAGGACATTGAAAAGCATTTAATACTTGCACAGCAATGTTGTGTCCATATGCACATTGTGTTCCAGGGTGAGGCCAATCATTGAACAACACACATACATCAAACACATGTATACGGTTATTAACAAGGACTCTCTACACTCACACTGCATGCTGTTGAGCAACACACATCTTGCATGATGACACGTGTGATAGGACTCTTTGGCTTGTGATACTATACTCCACCATCAACCACTAATGGGTATGTTCTGGATTGCTGTTGGTGTGTGTGTGTGTGTGTGTGTGTGTGTGTGTGTGTGTGTGTGTGTGTGTGTGTGTGTGTGTCTACTTTAGTGAGTAGTGTATTTGTGTTCATGTGTGCATGTGTGCATGTGTTCATGTGTGCATGTGACATGTGTTCATGTGTGCATGTGTGCATGTGTGCATGTGTTCATGTGTGCATGTGTGCATGTGTTCATATGTGCATGTGTGCATGTGTGCATGTATTCATGTGTTCATGTGTGCATGTGTGCTAACATCATGTACAGATTGTAAAGTGTGTTTCCTGTCTCCCTCTCACAGGTGCTGAGGTTGTGTTGGTTGAGTGCAGCAGGGAACCTGAAGACACTGCCACAAATAGTGGAGATGATGAAACATGTGTTGTGGCACAGACAGGTTTGACAGGGTCTGTTGTTGTTCCGCCAATTGACAGTACACAGCTTTCCACACCATCTATGTGCACATTCATACTGCCAATACATCCCTCATCACCAATGGCCTTAGCTGAGGGACAGCATATAGTAGGCATTGACCAGGATAGTGTGGTATCTATGGCACATGCAACCCCTCACAGCAGCCATACCCAGATTCCTGGAATGGTACCACATAGGCGGATGTCCAGGGGTTCTTGTGGGAGCACTGCTGGTTGTAATGCCCCTGGCAGACATGCCCCCACAGGTCTTACAACTTCAGGTATGTTCCAGGCTGTAATGCAGGCACAGGCACATATGGAACGGTACACCAGACAGGGACTGAGGGCGCAGAGGGCCCATAACACCGCTATCAATGACAGTATCCGTGACCTTGTGGGTGCAGTGCGTCAGTACACTGAGGTCATTGATAGACGTTGGGGGGAGACATTAGATGTCCTCAGCAATGTAATGTCCATGTGCCAGGACAGTGCAGGACGGCCGAGACGTCGACATGGACGTATGCCAGCAACATCATCGGCTGGCAGTCGTCGCGGATGACACACAAGTCACAGCCACTCCCATAGTGGCAGTACCAGCCCCAGCAATGTTGGATCAGGGCTGTCAATAGACCGTCATAGAAGACCACGTGCATGTGGCTCTGGCCAGTCCCAGCAGGGACATGGGTCCAGTCGACATCCCTCTGCCTCTGATGATAGTACCCAGTCTGGCTTAGTACCCGATACTGTCCGTTGCAACCCTGCCAGGCACAGGTACTGTGTCCGTGGCCAGAGACGGTGATTTGTACAGCCTGGCAGGTACAGTCTGTGGCTGTCCCACAACCTCCTGTATATGGCAGCCACATGGTGGAACTGTGTGCATGCAGACACACACACATAATCCAAACACCTAGGGCTAACACATACACACACACATTACATCAACATTGACCCATGCTGTACTGTTGTCCCTCACACACACACACACACACACACACACACACACACACACACACACACACACACACATATACATGTTGATTGGATGAGTCAATGTCGGGCTCTGGCAAACTAACAACACACCCTATTCATATGATGAAACTTTGCCACCTCCTGTCATCTGTAACATTGATGCATGAACAGGCTAACATGGTGCTGATGCACAGGGTGACTTTATAACAGTGTAGCAATGTTAGCATGTTGTCAACAGTACAGTGTAATGATATCCCTGTAGGTATATCTGAGCAGGCGTGATGCATTAAAGCTATGATTATCAATGTAGTATTGTTTACAACAGTGTTAATTCCAAAAATGTATTGTCCGCCCATGTGCCACTTAGCTGATGTGCGCAGTTTTGGCAGCATGTGTTGGTGAGTGGACAGTACGTGTGTGATGTGTGCAGTACAGATTTGTAGGTGTACATTTGTGAATATGGTGGAGGTGCACTGTTTGCATGTACGTGCATAGTGGACACATGGGAAGGGTGACATGCCCTGTATTACACAGTGTCAAGACTTCATTGTTTCTATTGGTGGCCAGTATGCATTTTAATACACATATGTTTTAACTTGGGTACACATGTTTGTATGCCATGATTTGACACTATACTGTGGGTGATACTGTTACTATCTGTCATTGGTTTGCATTCTGGTAGTGTACACAACCTCAACAGCCTGACTATAACCAATCGTTAGATGATGTCTTGACAAATGACACGCAGATGTAGGTAACTCAGTAGCATTTGGATCCATCCGGTACTATACTATACCAGTAACCAGTGGTATTGACCGCCATCCACTCAAGGGACCACTCCTGTTTGGCATATAGCCCTATTAGGTACAAGCAAACACACTAGGGATATGTCCATCCACATCTGGAAATGCATACAGTGGAGTACAATGCATTCTCCGGATGAGACACTTATCCTCCACAAGGGTATCATACAGACAGATACCTGTTGTCCAACCCATGCTGTAAAGCTGTAAGCCAAATATAGCATAGTCATCCACATTTATTAAACATTGTATCCCGACAGTACTACATAGGTAGTAGCACCAAACATGTAGAACGGGTACCGATGTGTACATACGACCAAGTGTTATGTCATCTGTCCTTTGGTATTCACATTTCCATAGGTATTCTGAAGTCCCCCTGTGTATCACATAACCAATAAGGGGTCTGTATGCATATCCACAAAGTTGTTGTACACCTATAATGAATGTCCATTATTGACAGACTTTGTTGTGTTTGAGCATGTCTGAAATATACCCAAGGCATGAACCCTCACTTACACTATTCTATAGAAACTGTCATGGGTGTGTGTGACACAGATGCCCTAGGCCACAGATCACTACAGTGGCTGGCCTTGTCACAAACATACATATGTGACCGAAGGTCTGAGAAGCAGCAGCACAATCTGTCATAGATAACAGATGTATTCATGTAGAAAGCAGGCTTCACACCTATGAACTAATTGAGGTCACACGTACATGTATATATTTGACACACAGATACCTGAAGTGTGCAATGCACATACTGTTGTTATACTGATATGTCATACAGTAGTAAAAGCTAAACACACACCACATTGACCACCAGTATTACATACACATGCACACTCAGCAATTGCAATATTCAAACCCCTACCTAACTATGTTATGATACTGGAGAGATGTGCATTAACACGATGCGCTATCTGGTTTACTGGGAGTTTTTATTTCCACTGCTGTATTTGTAGGATGCTGACATCATCAGACTTGCCAAACAGGAATGTAACACTTTTAAGGTGTTTTCCTAGTCTCAAAAAAGGCCAATACTCACAAAGGAAATCACACAAACACATACACACACCCCCACACACTAAACAATTGCAGGATTCAAACCCCTAATTAGCTAGGTTATGATACTAGAGAGATACGCATTAACACGGTGCGCTTTATGCTTTACTGGGAGCTTTGATTTCCACTGCTATATTTGTAGGATGCTGACATCAACAGACTTGCCAAACAGGAATATAACACTTTTAAGGTGTTTTCCTAGTCTCCAAAAAGGGCAATACTCTCAAAGGAAATTACACAGAAACATACACACCCCCACACACACTCAGCAACTGCAGGATTCAAACCCCTACCCAACTATGTTATGATACTAGAGAGATACGCATTAATACGACGTGCTATATGCTTCACTGGGAGCTTTCATTTCCACTTCTATATTTGTAGGATGCTAACATCATCAGACCTGCCAAACAGGAATATAACACTTTTATGGTGTTTGCCTAGTCTCCAAAAAGGGCAATATTCTCAAAGGAAATCACACAGACACATACCCCCACACTCAGCAATTGCAGGATTCAAACCCCTACCTAACTATGTTATGATACTGGAGAGATACACATTAACACAATACGCTATATGCTTCACTGGGAGTTTTCATTTCCACTGCTATATTTGTGGGATGCTGACATCATCAGACTAGACATGGTACTGTGTGTGCACTTAGTTTTATGCAATCCCAGGACTGAGACATAGGGGGACAGCAGGTGTTACCAACTTGAACAGGACTCCACAATTCTTACCTTGTGTGATCTATCTGTGGCACAGTTGTCAATCCATCCGATGACAATACATATTTATGCACAGGTTGTTTATTTTGTGGATATGACATGTGTCTGTGATGTTGGAAAAGGCCTATTCAAAATGTATGTGGGATGTGTGTAGCTCATTTCATTGATGTATGTCCTGGGTGGCTGCCTTGCAAACAGTCTAGCAGGTTTGGGAAACATGATCTGCCCATAAACAGTCCAAAGTTGGTAGGGTTGTGTGTTTATAGGCTTCCAATATCTCTGTTTCTGACTTCAATCATGATGGACTCCATGGCCTTGCATATCAGACTTCATCGGCTTATAATACTATAGTTCCCATGGTCTGTTGCACACCAACACTTGTGTAGTGTGCCATATGTTGCTGTAACCCATTCAACAGTTTCATATCCTGTAGAGAGGGTGAGGCTCAACAGACTGTTCAGGTGCAGGGTCTGTTTGTTCTGCAGTTCACTTATGACACATATAGGGGCACAATGCAATCCAATTGATGCCATGTTTTCAGCTTTGGAAGGAGCTGTTTACCCATTCTACATGTGATATCTCCTGGTATGATGAGTGGGCCTTTTGTCAGTGGGAGGTGGGTATGTATGTATGGGCCTGGTCTGACAGGATGTTGGCATTGTCAGTCATTTACAGTTGGCCTTTACTCAGGACATATATGAGTGTACATTGCTATTGATGACATAGCTGAAGGAAGTGTCATGGTTCTGTATGGACTCCTTTGCAGATAATCTTTCCATGACCTGGATTGGATAGTGTTTGGAGTGCACATTGTTTATTGATGATACTGATTTCGGGGTTTTTTTCTTTGCTTTTCAACTTTCTATGATCAGCCTAAGTATCTGTAGTACATATTTGATTATGACAGGTTTCCAGTATATTATATGTGTCTGTTGTCATATCACTGTATGCACAAGTCAGGATTGGTGAATTGTGAGAGGTTCCTGGGTTAACACATGCAACTGCCTGATATGTGTGGCACACTGCTGTACTCAGACATGGCCTAAGTGTGTGAGCATGCCCAGTTTGGACTTTCAGTATGTTGTTGGCTGACATTTGTCTCATTTATTCATGTGTGAGCATGCCCAGTGTGAACTTTTAGTATGTTGCTGTGTGAAGTCCACTACATTTATTGAAGTGTGTTAATACGCCCAATATTAACATTTATACTATATGTGTGTTGTAAATTGAGTTGTATTTTTACTGCAGGGATCACCTTTGTGTCATAACTCTACAGGGATTATGCTGTGCCTGCAGGGTTTCCAGGAGACACTTTGCATAGACTTATCAACATTTCTTCATACAGCCTGACCAGTGAAATACTGTCATGCTTTAGTGGTTCAGTACTGTGACTATAGTGCACAGTATCCTGGGTTCGAGGACTGTCACTGCTTCATATTTTTATGCTGGGCAGACCAGACTGCTTAAGAAACAGTAAAGGAAATATGACCATGTTTACCTGCTTTTGCTCAACTATGCCCAACTTTGACCAAACCGGCAAAACATTGCTCAACGTTAACCAACATTGATGAACGCTACCCAATATTGCTCAACATTGGCCAAAGTTGTGCTACTTAGTGTGTGCAATTTTGTTTACATATACTAAATAGTGGTAAAAGCTGTTTAGCACTGCTTTATATTGCTTAAAACATGGCAATCATGCCTCAGGTGGTGCTGCAGGGCTGCCTATGTTGGATGCACATATTACACTCCCTATACATGTTTGAAAACAGGTAGTGTCAAGTTGGGCATCCCTTTTACTATATGTGCGAGTCAGAGAGAGGTATCATTTCCAGGGTTTCTACTGAGCCAGTGTATATGCTATGCGTTGCCTCTTTGCCAAGGCCAAAGCATACTGGGCATGCCTCCTTCTGCCTACTGGGGCAGGCTCAGGTTGTTCCTCCTCCGAGTCATGCTCTGTCTGTGATGGCCTTGGCAATGGTGGGGGGCTGTTTGGCCCAGCCCTATGCTGCTCCTGCTGCAGCTGTTTTCGCAGGATCATATTATGTAGCATAGCACATACCATGACTATTTGGGTACATGTAGTTGGTGAGTACTGCAAGGCTCCACCAGATGTGTCCAGGCACCGGAACCATGACTTGAGCAGCCCAAACACACACTCGATTACATTTTGTGTTTGTGCATGTGCCTCATTATGGTGTTCCTGTTCAGGTGTGTGTGCATTTCTGATGGGTGTCATCAGCCATGGCTCCAGTTCATATCCAGCATCCCCCACTAGGTGACCATGAGGGATGTCCCCATTGGCAAATGTCTGGTACAGCTGTGTCAGATGCCAGATATGGGAATCATGGTAGCTTCCAGGGCAGCCAGCACACACATTCATTATTATGCCCTGGGCATCACACACAACCTGGAAGTTGATGGAGGGGAAACCCTTGTGGTTAAAGTAGACCCTACCCCGCTCACCGGCTGGTGCTTTGATATGTATGTGCGTGCAGTCTATTGCACCCACTACCACAGGGTATTCTGCTATTTGCTGGAAAAGATGCATATTGCTGGCCAATACCTCACGGGAATTGGGGAAATATACATGATCACCGACATGTGCTGACATAGCATTCAGGAACTGGTGCAGTACCCTGGATGCTGATGCCTGTGAAATCCCCATCATTGCTAGTATTCTTAGGCCAACACATACCTTGGTTTCCACTGGAATGGGTTCCCCTCTGTTGGTTCTGTGTGTGAGGCGTGGCCTGCACAGCTCAACAATTTGCTGCATGAGGTCTCTGTCCACTCTATAGCGCTCCACTATCTCCAGCTCATGTAGCCCCTGGTAGGTTACCCTGGGCCTGTACACTCTTCTCTGTCTCCTCACTGTGGGTTGCTCAGCAGCATTCGCATTGTCACCACCCTCAGCATGTTGCATATGTCGCCTTATAACAATGGCAGCCCCTAACATTTCTTTGTCTCAGTAAAGCTTTTTCAGTTTTCACTTCTATTAGCTTACTGCAGTGTTGCAGTATCTCTGAGAAAAACATAGTGGAAAGTTGTTTGCAGAGTTTTAAGTGCTGGACTGGGCTGGGCTAGTGCACTGCCTGTGTAATTGGCTGATTCTAATTGTTTTAACCTGCTAGCTCTGCTAGTTCTCCTTGGTTAACGTCCTACTATTTGTTGTCCTTCCTTTACCCTTTCTGTTTCCACAGGGGGCAGCGCCACGCAAACAAGCGCAAACATGCGAACATCAGCTCACACGCGCGCACACATGCTTACATGCCTAACACTTGCTGACTCCGGCTTAAACGCACACACACAGGCGCAAATGCGCTTACACAGGTTTCAACAACCTTACACTTGCGTACTCTGGCTTAAACGCATGCACACAGACACACATGCGTGCACACAATCTTACTCGGTTTTACAGGCGCGCACACGTGTGCATACATGTTGCAGGCACTTCTACAAGAAACTTTAATGTTGTCCATGGCATACACCTTCAATTTCTTGCCTTTAGCTAGGATACCTGTTGACACACCTCTTCCATTGATGGGTAACTGACAGCAAACACATGCCACTCTGCTCCAATGAGCTTACATTCTTTCATACATACCCCCCTTATAATGTCACCTATCTTCTACTCTGATACTCCCCTTATCCTACTCTTACACTCCACGGACTTTGCTCATATGCCATGTGAAATTGGGATTCACTATCCTTACCCTCATTTGCATAGGCTTGCCTACTAATGCTTGGTTACATCCCTTAGACTGAGCTTTCCCCCTTAGCAACCTCTACTCAGTAGCCATGTTGTCTTCAGCCAGCCATTCACTTGCATGGCAGATGTATATTTATAATAAAATGCCTATTTTTGGCTTTTAATTTTTTTATTGGGTTTTTACAGTGCAGCACTTTTGTGCGACGCTGCGCTACGCTTAAACTTTGGAGATCGAGGTAAAAAAAAAATGTTATTAATTTTTTTTATTGCAACAGGTAGAATTGCCAATGGCCATATATTTGGCCGTTGGCATGCTTCCTCAACTGGATGCATCCTTTATTTGGAGCTGTCCCGGCTCCGTTTTGCTATTTGCAGAACGGTACTCAGTTGACAACCGAGTACGTTTCTGCAAATAACACTACTCTTGCTCAGAGAGGTTAGGGTTTCCTGGATCGCAAATTTACCTCATTTGCATAACTTTCAACAGCAAATGAGGTAATTTGCATAACCTAGCCCTGTCCGTGTAAGAGAAGTTTTAGGAGCTCTCTTGCACGCCCCTGCCGGCTGTTCCTGGATCGCTCGGCAGACATGTTGGCTGCATGGAGTCTTACTCTACTCTTAGACTCCGTGCAAGACTTCGTGAATCTGGCCCTATGTCTCTACCAATTATTTTTATTATTTTACTTCTGTATTTAAATGGTTAATTTGTCGTGATATTAATTAAGTCAGTATAATCATTAATTAATCTATTAGTCAATCATCAAAGGTTTTTAGTTTGTAACTATATAAGGCTGGGTTTGTTTTTTGTAATTGCTCTGATGAAGTCCCTTGTAATTTGAGGGAAGAAAACACTCAACATGGATTCATTGTGGTCAGTAAAGTTGGTTGTTCATTCAAGCTGTGGTTGCTTTTGGTTACATAGTATTTTGGGCATTTGGATCCTTAGACACTGGTACTTTCCCACTCATCTGTTGAAAAGAGAAGAATTAAAGGAATGGGTAGTGGAGATTACTCAGGGGCTATTTCAGAGGATAGAAATTGCTTCTGAAAAATATAGCTAGGGAGCAGGATAAAATTAAGGTGCAGTTTAAAAATAGGATGGAAATAAAAGAAAGGGAGGTATGGTTATAAAGTAACAAGAATTATTTATAAGGACTTACAACAAGTATTGTAAAATGGAGTAATCTCACAGAACAAGAAGAGAATCAACTGCAGAGTGCTAAACCGAAAATAAGGGATTACCTCTGTAATATACATGAGTTTATAAAGATTGCTGTTAAGCAACTGTTTTTTTTTTTTTTTTTTTTTATATAATAACACTAGAGCACAAAAACATTTAGCATGGCACAGGAAACAGAAAGTAGAAAGGGCTGTTGCCAAGCTTAGGGTGCCTATAACAAGGGAGGTAACAAGAGATCCTGTAGAAGTATTAGAACTATTTTATGAATTCTATGAAAGTCTCTATAAAGCAGAGAAATATAGAAATCAAGAAAAGATACAAATGGAAATGTTTAAGGAAGAATTAAATATGCCAAGGCTAGAGGTAAATGAGGCTCAATTACTAATGTTAAGGACAGGAGGAGATGAGATAAAATTGTGATGTATAACCTATCTACATCCCGAGGAATAGATGGTATTCCTGTGGAAGTTTGGAAGCTAGGGGGGAGGGAGCTGACAAAAATTTGGAAGGTTTTGTGTAACAGTATTTTAAGAGGAGGAGAATTACCAACATCTCGGAAGAAAGCAGTGGTAATTGTAATACTTAAAGAGGGTAAAAATCCATCAGATCCAGCTTCATACAAGCCCATTTCAATAATAAACCATGATTATAAAACGTTCATGTCTATAAGAGCTAAAAGAATGGCAAAAGTATTGCAAAAATTGATCAATGTTGATCAATGTAGTTTTGTGGAGGGGAGGCAAACATTTGCAACATTAACAGAACACTGATCATCCAAAGGGAAGCAGAATGTAAGAAAATAACATAGTTGTTGGGGGTCTTAATACAGAGAAAGCATTTTCAGAGAAGGTTGGGACATTATGAGCAGGGCAAGAGAAGCATTTGCACTTCGTGAAAAAAAATTATCAGGTTGATTAGGAGGATATATGAGGGACTGGCTGTGAAAATTAAAGTGGGTGGGGTCCTCTCTGATAATTTCTACTTGAGCAGAGGAATCAGGCAGCTGTGTCCTCTTTCCCTTTTGTTATTTGCATTATATTTAGAAACATTGGCAAACAAAATAAGGGATTCAGAAATTCAAGGAAATAATTGGTATAGTAGTCAAGAAAACCTGTCTATATTTGTAGATATTATTTTATTCCTGACAAAACCAGAAACAGACATTACAATATTGTGGAAATTTTTGAAACAGTTTTATATCTTTTGGGATACAAAATTAATAAAGCTAAAACAAAGGCAATAGTGGTAAATGATGTACCTACATATGAATTGGTTTTTCAATATCCATATTTATGGGGGCATGATAAAATGAAGTATTTAGGGGTATGGATTAAAATGATTCTGGTGTGGCAGGTAAGGATACTTGGGAAGAGACTAAACAAAAGATAAGACAAAAACTGAGAAAATGGAAACTTTGTTATATGGATATGGATAGTAAGATACAGACAGTTAAAATGTTTTTAGTCCCATTGGTCTTATATTCAGGTCAGGTATATTTTTATCAGTCAGCGGAGATGTTGTGGATAGCAATTAATAAACAGCTGAAGGAGTTTATTTGGGAGGGGAAGATGGCAAGAGTCAAGTGGGATAAGCTGATTCTTCCAGTAGAACAGGGCGGATTGGGATTAAATGATTTGAAGGGGTATTTCAGAGCTGTACAGTTAAGGCTCCTATATATAGCACAAGCAGAAAATTATAATTCAAAGTGGAAAGAGATGATGATGAAGCAGGGGGGAAGTTCAAGAAACAAGGAGAGACTAGGATTTTGGATGCTGGCCTTTAAGGAGAATAAGCATATAGTATATTATATCCATAAAGTAGCAGAAGGTTTCCTAAGAACTAAGCCAACATGGGAATGGAGAAAGGAGATTATGCTGATAGGGATGAGTGCAATTAGGGATATAGATAGTAGGCAAGAGGGGGCTGGAATTTATTGGAGAAAATGGGCAAATGAACCAAGATATTGGGAGCAAATAACTCGTAAGGGAAAGATGACACAATGTGAAGACGCCAAAAATGTATTTGAACTGCAGGTTAGTGATTGCCTTCTCTAACAAGGATTGATATCAGAGTATAGGCAAAGAGAAATATAGCTTGGTCCTAAACAAAAGGCCAGCGCTGGTAGAGTTTGTATTAGAATCTAGAAGAAAAGCTGCCATTAAAAAGGAACAATTAGTAGAGCATATAAAATATTGCATGATAACTATAAGAATCAATCAGAGGAGGTTAAAAGGATTGGGAAGAGAGATTGGATAAGGAATTCACAAAGAAAAATGGGAGGATATATGTATGTCTCCTAAATATGTAACAAAGTCTAGAATATTTGAGATTTTTGCTTGGACATTTTAACATAGATATTTTTATACCCCAAGTAAACTCCAGAGAATTTTTCCTTGGATAGTCAGCAAATGTTGGAGGTGTGACAGGGACGAAAGACATTACTGGGGACATATTTTCTGGTTGTGCAGTGAGTTGGCAGACTTTAAGGATTCCCTGTGGGACACACTGCCAGAGATGCTGGGTGGGAAGATTGGTGTGACGAGGAATATGATATTTCTAAGCTATGATACAGAATCAAAATTGCCTAGACATGGTAAAGCCTTGCTGTGTTTAATTGTGGTAGCTGCCAAATTAGCAATAACTAGAAAATGGCAATCAAAATCTAACCAACTATACTAGAATTAGTGAATATAGTAACAGAGAAGAAAAAATGGAATTGAGATCTTTAGAAAAGGGTAGGAGTAAATTACATAGGAAAAATGGGAATTGAGGGAAATATATATACAGGGAAGGAATGAGGTTTAAAAGAAGACAGGACATAAATGAGCTATGTAATATTTGACTGAAAATGATTGGGTAGATTATAAGTGATGTATAATATTTGCAACTGGAGTATGTCAGTATGGTTTCTGATGTAAAATGCTTGTAATTAGGACTGTGTCTGTGTGGTTTGTTTTAATTTATATAAATGTATGATTGCCTATTTCATAAGTGATGGTTTAAGAAAGATGTTTCTTATTTTAAAAAAAAGTCAGGAATTGAATAAATTATGTAATGTTGCTTATGGTATGATATATGATATGATATATATTATGTATATGATATATAGCAATATATGATATATATATATATATATATATATATATATATATATATATATATATATATATATCATACATATATATATGTGTATGATATATATGATATATATCATACATATGATATATGATATATATATATATATATATATATATATATATATATATATATATATATATATATATATATATACATATATATATGCTACTACAAGAACAACTACCACCAAAATCCAAGTGCCTGCACTCAAAAAATAGAGTAAAGCTGAAGTATAAAACCAGCGCAGGCAAGGCTCCAGGTTTCAGGTAATAAAAAGTTTAATATGCAGCAAACAGATCCTTAAAATTCCTTAAAATTCACTAGTGCTTTCACCAATAGGCGTCTTCAGGTGTGATATGTTACTACGTCACTTCCTTTTAAATCCAAATTTAAAATCACATGACTGAAAAATTTAAAGAAACAAATCTTAAAAATCTTATTCACAACCTATACAAAGTGCTTAAAATGTCATTCTAGACTAATTTTACTTCTTATGTAATGGTCTAGATTTCAAAGTTGGTCTCAAGGGAATACAATCATTTAATCCGTGTTCAACATTAGCTCTCAGTTTTATAATCCATTGAGTTGCTAACTCCTCTGTTTTCTGTCTAACATCACCTTCCCTTTTGTTAACATAATTCTTGCTTATTACCATAAAGCTGAAACAATGTGTGGTGTCTGTCTGTGCTGTGTGTTTTGCCAGAGCATTGAACATGCTCTTTTTATTTATATGGTACAAATGTTCTCTAATTCTATCTTTCAACATTCTGTTGGTTTTTCCAACATAGAATTTTGTACATATTTTACACACAGCCAAATAGACTACATGCATGCTTGTGCATGTAACCCTAATACTAAAATTAAAGACTTCATTTGTATCTGGATGTACAAAACTGTTACTATTGTTTATGTATACACAATATGAATATTTATTACATGGATTAGTACTACCCCGTGTTTCTATACTATAATTGTGTCTAGGGTTACATAACCGTTTCCTAAGAGACTTTTTATTTCTAAAAACAAATTGTGGGACCATATCTATGAATCTACTCACTTGTGTGCTAGTTTTTAATATATTCCAATTCTTCTTAATAGGTTCATAGGTTCATACTAGGCTATCTGCCCTGGGGCAATTATAAGCCTAGCCCGATTCTGTATGGCTTACGCCACCCCTTGATTTTAATGATGTTAGTATACTGATTAATATTATTAGAGTATGCAAAAGACATTCATACTTTACTTTTATTTCTATTTCCTTGGTTTTCTTTTTTTGTATGATCTCAGAGAAGTAAGGTTTATTTCTAGTTGCTCTTACTTCTAGAACATCCAATGCTCCTTTCTCTATCATCTCTCTTTCATATCCCCTACTTAATAATTCATCTCCTGTGGTGCTTACTTGTTCTTGAAAGACTATGTTACTAACATTTAGCCTTGAGGCTCTAAAATTGATTTTGAAAACATTTCTAAAAATATATTGTGGATGCATGCTGTCCCTGCTAAGTAAGTGGTTTACCCTTCATGATTTCCTGTAGAGTTTAGTATTTAACTTGCCATTATCATCTTTATATACAGTGACATCTAAGAAGTCAATACTAATATCTGACCATTGGACTGTAAAAGTTAAAAAGTCTGTGCTGTTATTCAGATATTCCACACATTCTAGTAATCTTTCTGAAGTACCTTCCCAAAGAAGGAACAGGTCATCCACAAATCTCTTAAAGAACAAAATATTAGCCTTAAATGGACCTCCAACAAGTATTCTTTTTCCCATGTAGCCATTACTGTATTGGCATAACTATTGGCACATGGAGAGCCCATGGCCACTCCATTTATTTGCCAATAGATTGAGTCTCTGAACATACACACATTATTTTCTAATACCAATCATAAAAGTTCTCTTATTTGTATTAACTTATTAGTTTCAAAAGCTGAATGTTGTTCTATATACTTTATGGTATATTCTATACCTTTATTATTCGGAATAGTTGTAAATAACAAAACCACATCTAATGTAACAAGTAGGCATCTTTTACCCTTAATTAATTGTGAAGTATATATATATATATATATATATATATATATATATATATATATATATATAAATCTCTAAGGAAATGTTCAGTATCCTTTAGTATAACTTCAGAGCTATCTAAAATAGGTAGTTAAATACTAAACTCTACAGGAAATCATGAAGGGTAAACCACTTACTTAGCAGGGACAGCATGCATCCACAATATATTTTTAGAAATGTTTTCAAAATCATTTTTACAGAGCCTCAAGGCTAAATGTTAGTAACATAGTCTTTCAAGAACAAGTAAGCACCACAGGAGATGGATTATTAAGTAGGGGATATGAAAGAGAGATGATAGAGAAAGGAGCATTGGATGTTCTAGAAGTAAGAAGCTAAAAGTATGAATCTCTCTTCCAGCTGATATTACCTCACTTTCCACCTTAGGTCAATTTAAAACTAGACTCAAACAACATTTGGCACTTAACTGGCTATGTCAATGTATCAAGCCTGGCTAACTCTCTCTAAATGTGTAAAAATCTGCTAACCAGTTTACTGTGTAATTTAATTTAATCCTGACTTGCGCTCAGGATTAACTGTAACCTGTGGAATTTGTTTAACTTGCTTACTTATGTAATCTCTGTAAATAGTCTGTTTGTAATATGTATTGCTGGTACTATGTAATGCTGTATCTGCTTACCCTTGGAGCTTTTCTCCCTGGGCCTCCGCTGAAAATGGACATGCATCCAGTCAGACTATCCCGGTCAACAAATGTAAAATAAATAAAATAAATAAGAGCAACGAGAGCTAAACCTTACTTCTCAGAGATCATACAAAACAGAGAAAAGCAAAGAAATAGAAATAAAAGTAAAGTATGAATGTCTTTTGCATGCTCTAATAATATTAATCAGTATACTAACATCATTAAGAAGAATCGGAATATATTAAAAACTAGCACACAAGTGAGTAGATTCATAGATACGGTCCCACAATTTGTTTTTAGAAATAAAATATCTCTTAGGAGAAGGTTATGTAACCCTAGAGACAATTATAGTATAGAAACACGAGGTAGTACTAATCCATGTAATAAATGTTCATATTGTGTATACATAAACAATAGTAACAGTTTTGTACATCCAGATACAAATGAAGTCTTTAATTTTAGTATTAGGGCTACATGCACAAGCGTGCATGTAGTCTATTTGGCTGTGTGTAAAATATGTACAAAAGTCTATGTCGGAAAAACCAACAGAATGTTGAAAGATAGAATTAGAAAACATTTATACTATATAAATAAAAAGAGCATGTTCAATGCTCTGGCAAAACACACAGCACAGACAGACACCACACATTGTTTCAGCTTTATGATAATAAGCAAGAATTATGTTAACAAAAGGGGAGGTGATGTTAGACTGAAAACAGAGGAGTTAGCAACTCAATGGATTATAAAACTGAGAGCTAATGTTGAACACGGATTAAATGACTGTATTCCCTTGAGACCAACCTTGAAATCTAGACCATTACGTAAGAAGTAAAATTAGTCTAGAATGACATTTTAAGTACTTTGTATAGATTGTGAATAAGATTTTAAGATATGTTTCTTTAAATGTTTCAGTCATGTGATTTTAAATTTGGTTTTAAAAGGAAGTGACATGTAGTAACATATCACACCTGAATAAGTCTATTGGTGAAAGCGCTAGTGAATTTTAAGGATCTGTTTGCTGCATATTAAACTTTTTATTACCTGAAACCTGGAGCCTTGCCTGCACTGGTTTTATACTTTATATATATATATATATATATAT
>NC_056747.1:1072765600-1072930600 GCF_019279795.1 Protopterus annectens | reverse complement strand
TGTGTGTGTGTGTGTGTGTGTGTGTGTGTGTGTGTGTAAAAAATACAAAGAACCATGAGGAATGATGCCCACTATCAAATCCACAATCAAACTTAGAATTAATGTTATCAGCTGCAAATATTAGCAAATATGCATGCAATCAGTTGCTATGAATTAAGAAGTAAAGGAAAGAAATTTATCAATGAGTCATGATCCATTGTTTATGTAAATGTATACATTCTTCATCTACTTAAAATATAGCAATAGGTAAACATAGATAACAATATAAATGGTTATACACAAATAGACATTTGTGTGATCATATGGTACAAGTACACATATGCAGATTTAGATACATACACACACACTCACGTACACAAAATATACAGACACACCTGCACACTCAAGTACGTCTGTAAACCTATACAGCCGCACAAGTACAAACACTTGACATGCACTTAACACAAATGCACACAAACAAGCAGGCAAGAATACACACATATGCACTGCACAAACCTGCCTGATCAAGTTCACAACAGTACACGCACACACACACACACACACACACACACACACACACACACACACACACACAAACATACTTGATCTACCACAATACATTGCTCTCTTTTGTCATTCTCCCTTATCCGTGATTCTCCTGTTATTACTGAGTGAAACAGCAATGTGCAGAGAAAGACAGTATTTGTCAAAGATTCTCAGGACTAACCAGCCAGAACAGCATTTATACCCAGGTCATGGGAGAAAATCTGACAGAAAGCAATAATCCGCAAACATCAGTCTTCTTTCTTAGCTCTTGGGTGAAGCCAGGGTATGATCTATAGTAGAATTTTAGTTAAGGTCAGACAGATAGACAGACAGACAGGTTCCAGTATCATAGACTGACTTTACAGATAGCACTTTACAGTTAGC
Source organism: Protopterus annectens (assembly GCF_019279795.1). NCBI lineage: Eukaryota > Metazoa > Chordata > Ceratodontiformes > Protopteridae > Protopterus > Protopterus annectens. The sequence goes on along the minus strand of NC_056747.1, from coordinate 1,072,929,691 downwards.
ACTTAATGGCACATTCACTGGTGATCACAGTTATGTCCAAGGGCCAAACACAAATAATAACAAAAAAAGTCTATTGTATTGTCTTAGTGCTGTCATATAACCTTTATGACCCATACCCCAAATCAGCAAATGTCACTATAAAAATAACAATGAATGTCAGTAATAGTTGCTATGACAACTTTATAGATAAAGGTGCAGCACTTACTAAGGTTACAGTACAGGTTTACATGTTTGCAAGTGGAGTACCAAGTGCACATGTGCACACATTCACACATGAATGCACACACATGCATGTGCACATGCCTGAGATTCTAGAGATGTGTTACAGATAGACTCAGCAGTGTAACCCTCTACCTGTTAGACAATGAGGTTATGAGATGAGACTGAAAATTGTTCAGACAGATAAGCGCTCTACCTCAGTGAGCAGCTTAAAATGAAAAATAAATAAACGACAGAAAAATACATGTTATAAAAGAAATTGAGTGGCTATGTTGACATCATTACACATCATGTCTTGTTAACCCATTTTATAAATTAAAGCAGATAACTGTGAATTTTAGAGCTGCAGGAATACATGCATCAACCAGTTTTGAACTGAAGCAAGGGAGGGTTCAAGCAAAAATAGTGAAACATGGTATGAATATCGCAACTAATAATCATCATCATAATAATAGTAACAATAATAGTATTAGACAAAGTGATATATCTCATTTTAATAAAACTATCTTAAAGAAACTAAAGTAGTGACATTTTTAAGGTCAAGTCTGAAGTAATAAATAGAGTACTTGTTATGGTTCTTTGCTAAGTGACCTATAATATCCCATCCTTTGAAACATGCAAATCAAAAAGAGAAATGGTCATACAAGCAAAGCATTTTGTAAAAACTACAAGAAAGACTCAGCCAAGCTGGAGTCTTCATTGTGTGATACCTTAAACCTCCTGTAGTACAGGCTCATGGAGTATTGATGCATGCTAATGTTTTATAAGACACACCTTATTACTTGCAGAGAAAGTATTACTTTTTCATTAATCAAGGAGCAATAAAATCTTGCATGACTTAACATAACAAAATCTATTGCACAGTAATAATAAGACCTAAACAACAAACACATACACAAAGCAGTTTTGTTCCTGTTTTGTCCTTTTTAACTGCAGGATTTGCACTTTCCCATGATATCTCAGTGGGTTACTGCTACAAGTAGAGAGAAGTCAATAATCAGGATGCTGGAGGATTTAATACCCAAGACAATGTATAGAAAGTAAAAGAGTGTTAGCACATTGCTCAAAGGTTGATCTCTCAGTCAATAAGTTGTGGTACAGCTATTTCCTTGAACTCTACCTTGCTTCCCCAGCTTCTCTTACAGTATTACTGCTGTATCTACCTTCTTTGCCATATCAAGTGACTGCAGATCTGTCCAGAATTCTTTTCCTCCCTTTGTCTGCCCAGTGTAACATGTTTTAATTAATCCATCTCAAGCACACTAAAGGACAATGCCACGTTTTATGATAAACTAATGAGCCATTTAACTAGTGGCAGAGTAAATGCCTATGTCATGCTACAGTCTGTAATGCCATAGGCAGTGTTCTGAATAGACATAGAAACTGTGCAACTGCAGGCCATCTGGGTTGTCTGCACTTCGGTAGGGCGTTTTGACTGTCTGTACTTCGGTAAGGCATTCTGACTGCACTTCAGTAAGGAGATTGTGATTTAGATGTTAATTCCAACACACAGTTCAGTCACACTGCACTTTATCTGATGTGGTTTACAAAATGGTATTGTGATATAAACCAAAAACGGAGCACTAACATTAAGAATGCTGGAGCAGTTTATTGCAGACGGTTACTATGGTATAAAGATACAGTTTCAAACCTCACAAATTACTTTTTTTGTTAAACATATATTATGTGTATGACTAAAATAAACCTCAGATATTGTATTTGATATAATGCAGTAGGTGGATTGGACACTAAATTGGCCCTAGGTGTGAGTGTGTCCATGCGTGTGCCTTCTGTGGAAGGTTGGGCGCCGGGCTGGCAACTCGACACTGTAAAAACTCCACTGCCAATCATGAGTGGGCAAGGTGATCTGCTGTGGTGACCCCTAACTGGGAAAAGCCAAAAGAAGAAGAAGATTGTATTTGATATAATTATTTAACAGAGATACTGTGGTTTGCTCATTCCCAATTTTCAATATATAAATACTCCAGGCTCAAGTTAGCTGACTTTTTTACATGTAAAATGTGAAAGTACCAGACGTAAGATATCTCTATTCAAACTTCCGACTGAGATGGTAATCTAGAGGTTTTAGAGAGTGTCTTCATTGCATTCTCAGGAAAAGTAATTATGCAGAATGATAGGGTACTTTAATTGGAAATATCCAAGCTAAAATCACAAGAGCAATGCAAACCGAAAATGCAAGGCTGACTCAGTTTAACAGAGAAAATACAAAAAATATTGTTAAAATAACAGTGACAAATTCGAGGTATACAGCTGTTTTATCAAATGTTATCATCTTCTAAGGAGTATAACATTTTAAATAGCCAAGAAAGCAGACACAATTTAAAGATGATGCTTATAACACAAATATTAAAATTTAATTAGTATTCATTTTACAAGGACATGCCAATGTGCATCCATTGCTTGTACAACATTATACAAAATAAATCTTTCAAACTTTTTTTATTTTAACATAAGCTTTAATGAGTAGTGTCATTTAACTCCCTGAAACACATTATCTGATTGATCCCTACTCAAAACTGTACACAGGAACCTCCTCAGTTAGAATTTAATCTCTCCCCTATCTCCACTTCCTTTATCAAAAAACTCCTCTGGAATCTAAAGCTTTGTTCTAATTCTGCCGACAAATTCCTGCCAAATTTCTTAAGGTCAATGCTGATGCAGTAGCCTACTTGGCTCCCTATTACGCTGTCACAGATGCAGCCTGTCGAATGCATCTTTGTTGAACTGAAAAGCACGAAAAGGCAAAATAGCGAAGTGGCTTTTCAGTGAATTCTTTCCCTGGGAAAGCATTCGTTTGGCCGCTTTCACTACTTTGCCTTTTTGGCACTGTAGTATGATCTTGGAGTTGGTATATTTAAATAGAGGGGTGTGGGGGGACACAGTTTTTACAGGTTTTTTTTGTTTTTGTTTCGGAATAGCGATTTTTTTTCCCTTGGAAAAAAGCACTGTTCTGAAGTTTCGACGTAAGCTTTTGCTTACATGGGGTCGATTATGTGTCGTTCGCTCTTCTGAGCATGCGATATCATAATATAGACCTGCCTACCCTATTACCATTCTTATTAACAGGTCCATCCAAGAATCTTATATCTCTTGCCTTTGGAAAAAAGCGATCATCCTGCCCCTTCATAAAGGTGGCCCATCCTCCGATATCTCGAACTTTTGACCCATTTCTATACTTTCCCCCATCTCCAAAATTCCGGAAAAATGTGTCCAAAAGCAACTTATCCATTACCTTCTAATTAACAAAATCCTTTCCCCAACCCAACATGGATTCCGTCCAGGGCACAGCACATTCACTCCTCTAATCTCTTTCTTAGATATAATCAACAAAGCCCGAGACTCAGGTCATACAGTATCAGCTCTCTTCCTGGATCTATCAAAAGCATCCAGCACCATTTCTCACTCTATCCTCCTTTCCCACCTCTCTTCTATAGGATTATCCACCCAGTCACTTAACTGGTTTAGGAGTTCTCTCTCTAATAGACAACATGCATGCATGCATGATTCTATGCAAAATTCTGTTTCTCCTACCTTTATAACCCAACAGGTGTTCCACAAGGCACAATTTTAGGTCCTCTTCTGTTTAACATCTTTATAATTAATCTTCACCAAGCTATTCCAAACAGCTCCTTAGTCCAGTTTGCAGATGACTCAAACATAGTCTGCTCTGCTCCCAGTTCCAACATACTACAAAAAAATGCCCAAGCAGCTTTCTCAACTGTGGAATCCTGGCACCACAAAAAACACCTTTCTCTAAATGCCAAAAAGCACAAACTCATGCTGTTTCTCCGCAAAAGAAATACAGCTATCAACAAAGCAGACTTCAACATACTTTCACCGAACTCTACTAAAATTGAACTAGTAACCAGTACCAAAATGTTAGGACTCATAATCAATGAAAACCTAAGGCTTGATCTGCATTCTGCACATCCAATGTAATATTAATAAAACACCAAAAAATTAGGGGCTACTATACAGACACAACAGGTTCCTCTCCTTACCAACTAAAAGCTCTCTCTCTTACTTGCTACCCTCTTTAACCTGTTGTGCACCTTTATTAATCAACTTGCAGTCTTCCTTAAAAACATAACTAGAATCTTGCTACAACAAGACTGCCAGATTTGCTACAAGTAGTCGCTAGTCTTCCCATCACTGCATTGCCTGAAGGAAACTTCAATGGCTGGAATTCCCTCATTTCCCATTATTCCTTCAGCTCACTACTGCACATACATTTATTCAGAAACCACAAAACTGCCCTGCCCTTAGTTCCTTACTTGCCACTGCGATCAGAACACCAACACTTACTTCAAATTCACAAACCAAACTTACCTGCAGGAAAACTTTTATACTCTTGGATCATTGCCAGAATATGGAATAACCTTCCCTCATCTATTTGCAGCAAACAATGCCCATCTAACTTTAAAACTGCCCTACATAATCATCTCTTCTCCAATTGGACATGCAATTGCTCATCCTCTGCCTCACTTGATTTTTCTACCCTTTAGACCTGATCTTACATCTGTTCTAGCTGTTTACTCTAACTGCTCTCCTTCTTGCATTCTATCAGCACTGGAATTACCTAGTTTAATTTATAGCAATCAATTGATTTCAGGATTTTCCTTATTCTAATTATTTTATTCCTTCTGTAACTAACTGTAACTCATTTTGCAACCACTGCGTAATGGATTTCCTTATGAAACGTTTTATCTATTCTGTACTTATCTGTAACTCATTTTGAAATCATTTGTAAGTGTCATAGAATGTGGAGCTGATGACTGCTTTGTGAAACTTGTGGATCTTGTGTACTTCAAGTTGATCTTATGAAACTCTGGATTTTTTTGCTTTATTTAAATTGTTTGAAACTTCTGAAATATTATATTCATGTTATTGTAACCTTGGAGCTTTTCTCCCTGGTCCTCCACTGAAAATAGGCTCATTCTGGCCAGTGGAGTTTCCTGGTAACTAAGCATCAATCAATAATGCATTATTGACATTTCTTTCTTTTTCATTAGATATGTGCACAATGATTCATTCATTCATTCAACTTTTGGTCTGCTTTTCAAATATTCTAGGCAATAAAAACAGTACAACAGCTTAAATACACTAAATGTAGTGTCAGCACCAGCAAAAAATTAAATGCATATTGTTTTCCTCTTCCTGGATGTTTAGAAAAGATTTTGTATTGATATACTTACAGGTCCAGATTAGATACAACCTACACTGTCCATTAATCCATGTGCACATCATAGCGAGACTTGCAAATGGTAGTGCTCCTTTTTGTATTAGTAAGCAGCTCTACACACCGTGTAGAGCCATGTAAACACAATAAACATCATGGCATGATAATTGCAGCATAACCAGCTGAATTTTATGATAATCAATTCAAGATGGAGGAGCTATTCAACAAGCAATAAAGCAATCGTATAAACTCAGTGCAGGTTTTCCTTGTGAATTTCAAAAACTATTAGAATACAGCAACGGAAGGTACTTTATACAGAAACAGTGTTAGGGCCTGCATTTGCTCTTATAGATGTGTATGTACAACGGGCACAAGTCTATGCTTCTGCTGCTGCAAATAGACCTTGACCAAGAAGGAGAAAGGTATTTAACCCCCTTTTAACTTACCATGGTGTACATGATTTGGAAATTTTAGAATGCTACAGTGTGGATACAAACATACTGCAGGAACTCTGCAATCTCTGTTGTCCCACAACTGAGAGCAAGAGCTAACCAAGGGGAACCAATACCTGTGGAGACTGAGGTATGTGTAGCACTCAGAATATTAGCTACATGAACATTTCAGAGGCCAACAGGGCATATGCTATGGATATCACAGGCATCAGCATTCAGGATCCTACATCAGTTCTTGAATGCTATGTTACAACATGCCAGTGATTACATAAATGTCCCCATACACCTGAGGACAGAGCTGCAACTATGCAGTGTTTCTACACTTGCAAGGTTACCACAGCCACATGTAGGTGAGGAGTCAGAGGGGGAACCACCAGCCGCTGTGGGTATAGGCATATGTAGACGCACACATTATGCCCTCTTCCTGGCCAAGAGGCAACAGATAGAACACATGCTCACTACCTAAATGGGTAAAATCGACATCCTATGCACATACATACAATAACATTGATGCCAGGCAACACCCACAACCATTATTTACCCATGTAATGGCTATGTACTGGTAGCATCACACATGCTCAATCCAGAAGTAAAACACTTACAACTGCTGAACTATCAAGGTAAGTGTTGATCATGGAATATGACAATAATTGTCTAAGAACACAAATGAATGGAAGATCCTTGCGTACTGTTACTTGCTAGTGAAACTAACTATAAGATGTGTGATATAATGTTGTTGTGTTTGTAACATATCACACTCAGACACAAACCAGTGTGTAGTCCAAAACAAAGAATACCAAAGGAGTAGTATATTGTTTACCACCAAAATACAAGGATGACTACACAATTACAAGAGCAAAATTCATGATACCCAACTTTTGATTTGGAAACACACAAATAGTACTTTGCTCCCAACCCCCAAAACAACAGGAAAATGACAGTTTGTGCAATCCAAGGAGTAACACATATTTCACATGTTACAAATGTTTTCCACACAATTTTCACAAAATGTTTATGCATCTACAACACAAAAGTCAATTGTATATGATTGCTAAGTGCCTCTCATTGTTCCCAACACTCCCCTGTTGGTGTCTATGGGCTATCTTAGAAACATTACTCCCCTGCTTCATTGACAATATAGTTCTTTAAACTGCCATGGAATAAGATAGAAAAGAATGTAAGGTAACCACTTTTAACAATAATACTTGTAATAACAGTTAATAAGGCTGTGTATCTTTGAAAGTCAATGCATGGCAAAAATGTTTATGCCAAGAGTGAAGTATAAGAAGTGCATACAGATAGTTTAATCCCCTAATGCATGTATGTAACAGTTTTCTTTGTAAAGTGAACAAATCTAGCATGTACCTGAAAAATACAAGCATATCTTAACAACATCAAATGGCTTTTGTGCAGATAAATCTAAAAGAATACTAGCCCTCTATGTTTTACAAATACACAAGTGCCCTCACCTTCAATTTCCCTAGCTACATGATTACTTTGTTATGGTGTACACTCATACCTCCGAGCATGGTGAAGATGCAAATTAGGTGTGAACTCATTAGAACTGCTGAATCCCAAACTTTTGAATTTGTGTAGCAGATGTAAACATAGTGTAAATACTACCACAGTGTTTGCTGTTAATGGATTGCAACTGTGAATGATTAGTAGGAGGGAGAAGGAATATACAACAATTCTGACTCCCTACCTGCAGTGGGTGTGTCAGCCAGGATACACTTACAAAGTGTAGAAGCAATTGTAGCAAGCTTTGAAATGAAAGCGAACAACACATATTTCTCAATTTCATTGCACTACTAGCCAAACTCTACTTCCTTTAATGAAAATGTATTTTACTGTCATGTAATATTGTTTTACATTTTAAGGACAATAATACAAAATGCCCTATAGACTGCATGTGTGATAGTACAGCACATAGGAGAAGAATGAGCACAATATAAAGTGAGACAGAGCTGCACTAGTACAAACAATAGTCATAAATGGCAGCATGATCATTCATTGCACTAAATATATAATACTGTGGTGGAAATGGGATTTACTTACATGCACAGTGATTTTCATTTCTGCTGCAAAGCTGTTTCTGTGGCAAAGAGAGATAAGACACCTTTACTGTGTTTTTTATGTTCAGTAGTCTTACAGTTTGAATCCAGAGTCCTGTAGAAATCTGTAATGTGTGTGTTAAGATGTATATTTTGTATTTTTTTTCTTTTACTTTTCTTTATAATATTAATATTTGCATGGCGTGTGACTTAGCTCAGACATACTGAAATAGATAAGTACATTAAAAATTAATATTAAGTTACTTGTATGATGAAGATGGCATAAATTACAGTGTACAATAAACACAATCAACCACACAGTATATAGTATCTGTAGATCATAGTTCAAGTCCCATGTTTATCTTTTAATGTTGAACCCTAATAAACACTTCTGAAAAGAATAATACAAGGTGAACTTTCCTTGTCATGTTTTTGCATCACTTACTTTCACACAAACACAGACTAATAGCCCAGACAAAAGAAGATATTGTCAATTTCAAAAAGGATACATTGTTACCTGTTTTGTTTACCATCACGCAAACCCACTAAGTAGAATTGCGCAATGGTCAGTAACACCTGCAGGTCCAGAACACCTGCAGACTGGAAGCAGACAGGAAGCAGACAGTAGCCAATTTCAAAACAAATACATTGTTGTATCTTTTGCTTATTATCATGTAAACCCACTAAATGGAATGGCATTGTGTGATGGTCAGCAAGCTCCCACAATACCTGCAGGTTCAGAACACCAGCAGAAAGAAAGCAGACCATTTCAAAATGGATACATTGTATCATGTGTGGTTTGCTACCACACAGACTAAGTGGTGTTGCTCAGCAGTCAGCACACATATATATAGTATGAAAAAGAAAAAAACACTGAAAAGCACAAAGAGGAATGACTGCATAAACTTTTTAGAGTAGTTAATAAGACTTCATCAGAAATACTTCCATACAAAAAATATACTACTAATATACAAGCTGAAAAACATCTTGACCAATCATCGTGAACACACAATTAAACAATTAAAATACATTCAATTCGTGTTAACCCTTTATGAACAAAGTAACTTATGATCACTAAGGAAACATTTAATATTAATAGTCTCATTCAAGCCAGGGGTACAATCCATTGCTAGCTTGATTTGCCATTCAGTCTCTTTTTTTCTCTACTTGGTTCTTCAAATTACCCCCTCTTCTATCCTCCAACATTGATCTATAACTGCAAAAAAATATTTTTTGTAACTACTACACCTAAGCGAATGTCTAAACAAGGTATTGTTGTTATCATTTGTTTTGATTGCACAGATGTGATACTTTGTTCTCTTTCTCAAGCTTCTAGTAGTCATGCCTACATAGAAGCTGGAACAACTGGAACATATCGCAATATCAACGACACCTTGAGAACAGTGAGTGAATCTTAGTGGGACTTTTATAATATAAGGTTCTTCGATAATGAACCTGCAAGCAGTGCACATGTTGCATTTAAAGGTGCCCAGACATTTTTGGGTAGTAGGGGGGTATATCTTTGTATTTTCATTTTGTAGCAATTGTTTAATACTGAAATATTTCTTATATACAAAAGAGAGATGCTCATCCATAATCTTAATAAGCTCACTGTTACCAACAATAATTTTACAGTTGTTATTAATAATTCTCCTTATATTATGACTTATTATTACTATATACTGACATAACAATACATCAATGGGGACCTGTACTGAAATTCAAAACTTGACCAATATTTTGCATTTCTTTCTTTTTATTTTTAAATCCATTTATAAAAATGGGTCCAAAATGTTCTGCCCTTATATAACAAACTTCTTGAGCATTTTTTTTCAAGAAATTCAGCCTGATATCCTCTCTCCTTAAACAAAGAAATAGTAAAATGTATTTACTGTTGAAAATCACATTCCTAACTGGTCATTCTGGAAGCCCTGATGAACTGACTTCTGGGTATATTCTTCTTAATAAAACTATGGTGATTGCTTTGATAATGGAGGTATCCACTGGAGAAAGATCTCTTTCAATGTATTTCAAATCTATCAATTCTAAATTCCATTCAAGCTGGACACCCAAAAAACAAATATTATGTCCTTTCCCTCCTACTGTAAACTGACAAAAGTGAGAACTGAGGTTTAAATTGTCAAAGAAGATACACATGACTATTAACATTTTCTTCTAGAATAAAAAACAAATCATTGATTTTACTGCCCAGTTCATCTTCATCCCATAAAATACATGTAAAAAAACAACCACTGAGAAGGTGCTTTTTAATGACCAAACACACTGTCATTTGTTACCTGTACACATGCACTTGAAAAGTGGTATCTCAGTAGTTTTTCCATAATATCAACTGCACTACATAAATAAATACCAAAAATGCTTTGTTACATACAATATACATCTTTATACTGATAATACACATTCATCTAATACTGTCTAATGTGAACAGCAATTATTCACAAATATAAACAATATGGTCACAAAAATGTGTGTGGCTGTATGTGACAATTTAAGTGTGCAATGTACACTACATATTGGGGAAAAATGACTCATTTTTGCTACATGCATTTCTGACAGCTTTTTGCATATAGTTTGTAAAGCTGTCTTAAATTATGCCTGCACACTGGAAAAAAACATGAAATATTACATTCACACTTTGAGCACCACTCTCATAGCAGGATATGTCAATGAGATCACATAATGATGATGGCATCGTCTATAAAGACAGCTCTGATAAGGCGAATACATACTTTAGTGGTGTTGCAGTCATCACACACTATGTTTTGCAGATGGGAAGAAAATAATTACATGTGTAATATCATAGCAACCATATTATGTATCTGTCTCTATGTATGTGTAAGTCTGTTTAGTCAGAGGAATACTAGTCTGTATCCTATTATTATCAGTCCAGTACTATGTAGAACTTTAATACCTCTACAGTCATACATGGCTACTGATCGGTTTCATACAGGCTTCCCAGCCTCTTCTGCCAAACATAAAATTATGATGTCATCTACTATAAATTGTCCAGCAGCATTGTAAAGTCAGATTTATGCCATGATGCATGCATTAAATACTAAGTTCTCTAGCTGTTATGCTTAGGTAGGGGCTCTAATCTCACTGCGGTCAACGTGTGTGTGTGTGTGTGTGTGTGTGTGTGTGTGTGTGTGTGTGTGTGTGTGTGTGTGTGTGTGTGTGTGTGTGTGTGTGTGTGAATGTGTAGTCAGAAGAGTGTAACTGTGTATCCTACAGTCAGGGTTACAGTCCCATGAAGTACAGATATTTTGACAGTTGTACATGCTTACACATCCATTACATTCAGGCCTCCAAGCATCTTTTCTCAAACATCCAATGATGATGTAATTCACTGTAAATTGCCCAGAAGCATTATAAAATTCAAATGTGTGCCATGGAAATTACATTAAATACTGAGTTCTCTAGCTGGTGTACTTAATTAGGTAGGTGTTCGAATCTCACTGTAGTCAACGTGTGTGTGTTTAGGCAGAAGAGTGTAACTTTGTATCATGCAGTGTCATGGAGTACAAATATTTTGACAGTTGTTCAAGCCTACACATGCAATTCAGTCAGGCTTCCCAACTTCTTCTCTCAAACATACAATGACAATGTTATCCACTATAAAAGTCAGACTTGTTCTGTGGTACTTGCATTAAATAATGAGTTCTCTAGCTGGTTTACTGAGTTAGGCAGTGGTTCTAATTTCACTGCAGTCAACTGGTGTGTGTGTGTGTGTGTGTGTGTGTGTGTGTGTGTGTGTGTGTGTGTGTGTGTGTCTGTGTCCACTTGGTTGACATTCAAGAAACCATTTTACACAAGCATATGGGACACTGCTATTACCATTTCCTTCTCAACAGTCACTGTTGATATCATCAACTATAAAGTGCTGTCAGACACTATAAGAGCCAGACTTGTGCTGTGGTGCTTGTGTTAGGTACTGTCCTCTGTAAATAGTTAGGTAGTGGTTCCATTCTTACAGTGGTCAACTGTTGTGTATGTTTGTGCTCACTTGGTTGACTTTCAGAAGACCATTTTGCAGAAGCACGTGGGACACTGCTATTGCCACCTTCTTCTCACCAGATATTTTTGATGTCATCAGCTATAAAGTCAATTTTGTGCTGTGGCACTTGTGTTAAGTACTGTGCTCTGTAAATAGGTAGGGATTCTATTCTCACGGTGGCCAAGTGGAGAGTCTGTATTCACTTGGGTGATATTCAAGAGACCATTTTTCACAAGCATGTGGGACACTGCTTTTGCTATCTTCTTCTCACCAGACACTGCTGATGTCATCAGCCATAAAGTGTTGTCGGACACTATAAAAAACAGACTTGTGCTGTTGTGCTTGCATTAAGTACTGTGCTCTGTAAATATGTAGGAGTTGCATTCTCATTGCAGTCAGTTGGTGTGTTTGTTTGCACGTTTGTTCACTTGGTTGATATTAAAGACATTGTTTTACACCAGCATGGGGGACACTGCTACTACTGCCCATTTCTCACCAAACACTGCTGATGTCATCAGTTATAAAGTATTTTTGGACACTATAAAAGGTAGCCTTATTCTGTGAAACTTGTATTAAATACTGTGTTCTGTAAATTATTAGGTAGGGGTTCTATTCTCACTCCAGTCAACTTTGTATGCATTCACCAATTATTGTTACACTGATTATATTATCCTGTATAACATGCACTCTGATAATGTTCAGGGCAAACCTGTGCTGTGGCAGTAACATTAACTACTGGGTTTACAAGCTAGTTTACCTTCTAATCTGACAGCAGGCAACTTGTGTGTCTATGCATACAACTATCACTTTTGAGACAATTTTACACAGGGATGTGACTCGACATCCATGTCCCATACTCCTCCCAACATGTTCTCCTCAGCATACAATTATGCTGTCATATTCCATAAAGCGCAATGTGACAGAGTTATAGTCAGACATAGTGGTTTTGCTACTATGACATTGCATGGCATTCATCTTCTAAACCTACGTAGATGGAATGTTCAAATCAGCTCCAGTGTGCATGTGTGTGTGTGTGTGTGTGTGTGTGTGTGTGTGTGTGTGTGTGTGTGTGTGTGTGTGTGTGTGTGTGTGTGTGTGTGTGTTTGGTGGTACACTGTGGTCATTGTATGATCTTTGGAATTGCTCTTAATTTCACTACCACTTGTGGAAGTTTTCACATAGCCCCATGCATCCACCATCCTCCTTTTTCCTCTGGCCACATGACATCCTATCTGCAGAGGTGTGGAAGATGTCCTCATGTCAAATATGCATGCACTCATCATGAAGCAGAGTCCTTTCATGAACCTCTGCAAGCCATCTCCAGACCACTGCATGTGTGGTTGCTAAGTCTGTCATGGTGTGGTGCACATGTTCCATACAGACAGTGGCAGGATGTAATGCAATCCAACAAATATGCACATATGCACAATAGTCTTACTATCTCCCATAGTATAGATATAGGGATTTTTACATGATATAATAATGGCTAAGATTTCATGTGATGTTGGCCATTAGCCTAATAATGTTCTATGACCCTACGAACAGTTGATATGTGCTATGTTAAGGTGTGGATGTACAGTATAACTGCAAGAGGGTATTACAGCCTGTGATATTGGCTAATTTGTTGATCATCATTGCTGCCATTGCATTAATATATGTCCTAAAAATTGTTGCCATGGATATGAACTTTCTTACTATCTCTCTTACCAGCTTTGGGGATATGGGCATCCTGAGGTAACGTAGAAATTGCCTCATGTTTACTGACAACCAATTAACTTTCAAACAAACTCTTATGGTATGTGAGAGATGTATTTACACAATGTCACAAGAGGCAAAGCTCTCACATAAAACTACTCCTAATGTCAATATGGTTGTCAGTAGTACACACGGTGCACCCATCACAGACAATTCAAAGCAGACATATAGACCCACATATGCTGAGGCACTTAAATGTAACCTTCCTAAACCTCAAAGACTTGCTAGATGAAGTACACATAACAAATACTCTCAGCAGCCCTGAATGCACTCTTTCAAAACAACATCCACATCAACACAAAAAGCCGCATCTGATGAAGCCTCTATTTCTAAGTCCATGAGGCAAGCCACCACACAATCCAACATTCTGGTCATTGGAGACTCCATCATGAGACACACTGATGTCCCTTTCACGAGGCTGAGTAAGGAGAAAGTCATGGTTAGTTGCTTATCAGGGGCTAGGATCTGCCACATTATGCATCCACTCAGGTCATTGCACCACAAGTACCAGTATGACTCAGAGATAGTCCATGTGGGAGCAGATGAGTTGAGACGTACTTCCCTAGATTATATGAGAGACATCATGGAGTTCTCAAAATATTACCTTCTTCAAGGATGATGCCACAATGTGCACAAAAGATGACTGACTTTAACAATTGGCTTAGTTTCTGGTGTCATTCTAAGGGGGTGCAATATTTGTCAGAATGGAAAGAGATGGTCAACAGACCATGCTACTTTGACAGGGATGGTCTGCACCTCTTCCCTCTAGGCTTTTGAATATTAGCTAAAACATTGTCTTCCCCCATAGTACCTTTTTTAGGCAATGCCAAACTGAAAGTACTTCTGAAATAGCAAATCAAAACCAAGAAAATCTAAAGGTATTACTGCTCAGTGGTAGGAGTCTAAACAAAATACTCCACTTCTTAGAAGATCTCTTCATCCTAGGGAATGCTGACATCTGTGCAGTCACTGAGAGATGGTTTAAAGCTGCCAACAACACACCAACAGAGCAAGGTTATAATGCCTTCCACACATTTAGACCAGTTACTGCACAGACAGGGATTAAAGGTGGATGTGTCTCAATTTACATTAAAAATAAATATACCTCAAGTCTCGTCAAACAGGAATATGGGCTTGAACTGCTCCATGTTCAAATCACCATAGGCAAAACCCAATACCACTTCCTTGCAAGTATAGGTCCCCTTCAATGATCCAGAAAACCCTTACTATGTATTTAAACTTATTGAAAATACTCACCATACAACACAGTACCATATACATGGGTGACTTTAATTACCCCACTATTTACTGAGAATCCTAGGTGACACCAAAGGTACAGGCACAGAGATTCCTAGATTTTGTAAACATAAACTTCCTGGACCAGATTGTCAATACACCAACCAGGGGTGCAACCTTGCTGGATCTGGTCCTCACTAATATAAAGAGTGCTGCACACCCCCTACTGTCATGTCTTCCCTAGTAAGGTCAGAATGCAAAATGGTCTCCTTTGAAGTAAAAATAAAACCTGAACCCCAGGTTAAACCTGGAATATTCAGGAACTACTCTAAGGCTGGCTTCCTGCTATTAAGTGATAACCTGGCAAAATTTCAAGCCCCCATAAACCCCGAGAACACTGCTTCCTGTGTAGAACTGTTCATAGAAACCCTGTATAAGCATATTAATAGCTGAATAGAGGCAGTTGTACCCACCAGGAAGAAGTACAGAACTAATGCAAAAAAACAAGCCACCCTGATAGAATCACAAAATCAATAGTCTGCATAACAGAAGGAAGAAAATCATGACAAAAATTAAGAAGTGCAGCACCCAGGAGGATAAATGCACACTCATCAAACTAAACAAACAACTCAGAGGGCAAATAAAGTCCACCAAATCTAAATTTGAGGTGAATTTGGCCTCTCAGGCCAAGGACAACCATGAGGCATTCTTTAGCTATGTACACAACCTCACAGGCAATACACAGTTGTGTGCAGAGCTCATTGTAAATGGAACCACCTATACAGAGCAAGAGATATAGCTAACATGCTAGCCAACCAATTCAGCTCCAACTTTACCTCTCTCTACCTCTCAACCTTCCATCAGGAAATACCATCAGATATACCTCCCTGCTATCACTAGGGAGCAGGTCCTTAATGCTCTCTCTAAGGCCAAGAACACTGCATCAGTGGGCCCAGACAATATCTCAGGGTGCCTTCTAAATATCAAGAAACTTGACCTATCAGGCCCTCTAGAATTGCTATTTAACTATAGCCGCCAAACAGGCTTAATGGCTAATAAATGGAGAACAGCAACATTCATCCCTCTGCATAAAGGTGGCCCATCTACAGACCCTGGAAACTACAGACCCATAAGTCGCACTAGTCTTATATGTAAAGCCATGGAAATAATTATCATGGAAATGATCAGTAGTGATATAATAAACTGCCAGACACTGGCCCAACCCACTTTGGTTTTGTCAAGGGCAGGTCATGCCTACTCAACCTGGAGGACTTCTCTGAAAAGGTCACCAAAGCAATGGATGAGGGTAAAATGGTTCACACTGCCTACCTTGACCTGGCCAAGGCATTTGACATACTACCTCACTTGGGCATTGTTGTAAAACTCAAGAGGTTAAGTACAAACTTATATGTCACCCAGTGGATTGCCAGCTGGCTCACAGACAGGACCCAAGAAGTTAGAATTGGGGATTTCACCTCTACAAAGAGGCCAGTCACAAGTGGAGTCCCTAAGGGTTCAGTTCTTGGACAGCTCATTTTTGGCATTTACTTCTCTGAAGTCAAGGCCAATGTCAATGTTCTCTGGCTGACTAAATTTGCAGATGATTGCAAATTAGGAGCTGTCATTGAATCCAACACTGAGACAAATGTTCTCCAGGAAGGGCTGAAACAGACAAACAACTGGTGTCAGAGCCATGGATGAAAACTAAATGCCAAGAAATGAATAATAGCATCCTTCAGGAAGTCATCCACCCCTGGTAACTATCATATTGACAACACACCCCTTAGAGTTGGCCCAGTAGTCAGGGACTTAGGGACACACATAGGTCATAATCTAGCCTTTGACCATCACATATCTACAGTAGTGAGGAAATCATTATATTTTGTGCAACTTATAAACAAATGTATGGCATCTACATCCAAGGAAGTCATTGTTCTACTGTATTTGGCATTCATCAGACCTATCATTGAGTACAATGCCCCCTTTCATATGTACATAACCAGGCATATCCAACAACTGGAATGTCCACAGAGGTTCTTCACTAAAAGAACACAGGACATAAGTAAAATGTCCTATGCAGACCACTTCAAGGCCCTATCCCTGTATTCTGTTTCCTACAGGCCTTTGCGGAGAGATCTATGCCTGGCATACAGGGCATTGTATACAGGGCATTGTCAGACCCCACTCTGATGGACCTCCTGCATATCCACAAAACAAACAGCACCAGAATTACCCATTCTAAAGACTTAAACCTTGGCTGTGAGATAAATAGGACCTGCTGGAGAGACAAGTATGTATCTTAGAGACTACCTTGTATCTGGAACAGGCTCCTCATCCATGTGAAGAGTTCCTCCCTAACCCAATTCAAGTGCAACTTGGGCAATTGGATGGGGAACAGGAAATTCATCCCTGGTTTGGCACCTATGTCTCTAATAGACACAGGAAACCTGTAAATGGTTCATCTCCCAGACCCCGGACTGTAAATGTTTCATCTCCAAGTCCCCTACTTACACTTATCAAAGGTATCAGAACTTGTTAGAGATTCGGGATGCATGGCTAGGCTTAAAAAGGTGCTTGTGGTCATTAACCTAGTAAACAACTATGAACCTATGTATAATACACTTTTATGTATATTTTTGGCATATTAGGACATGTCTTGTTGTGGTGGTGCAGATCGATCTTCTACATAGTTCCCATTCCACCATCACAGTAAAACTTGCAGTATGGCACGTGTGCATGTGTTTACATACCATCTTTAAATGTTTTACGACAGACATCAATATAAATTCATATTGATTACATGGTCACATAAGTCTTATCTCATACACGTTATTATGCTGTGATATACACAACCAATGTATCACATGTTTTGATTCAT
Organism: Protopterus annectens; assembly: GCF_019279795.1. NCBI lineage: Eukaryota > Metazoa > Chordata > Ceratodontiformes > Protopteridae > Protopterus > Protopterus annectens. The sequence goes on along the minus strand of NC_056747.1, from coordinate 1,072,911,882 downwards.
TTCGCAACCTTGTGGAATTCACTGCATATGTAGTTGTGTTGCTATACCCAAGGATTACTGAGTGGTCAGTAGCACCATTGTGTGACTATTAGCATTTGTGTCAGGAAATGTTCTGTATGAGCCACAAACAAGTGATCTCTAATGTGTCTTGATATGCCATCAGGAGAATCAAACACAGCTTTCCCATGAAACATATATAGGTGTATGTTGTGCAATTGATGTAAGTATGTGACATTTGTACAGATGTTTGACTGTATGCATACTACTAGTATGTGGAATGTGAAGAATGACCAAGGTTGTATTTGGAGGTCTTTTCATAAATCATTTATTCCAATAAATGTGAAGTGTTAAGGGAAATACCCACGTAAGCACAAATCTGTATGTGGATGCCACCAGACATACCCAATCAGAGGAAATAGACAATCTGCTAGCTGACAGTTTGTCTCACACGTCAGTCCTCTGTCACCACTGGCCATCAGCCAAAGTATACATGCAAACATTACTCAGTTTTTGTTCTAAGGAGGGCAGCTCATCTGTTTGATCTCTATAGTTAATAACATAGAATCAATGGTTCTTGGCAACATCAAGGTTTGCCTATAGCATGACTCAAAACTTGACCTACCAGACACAGTTGGATTCATACTTCAACAAAGTCTCCAGATAGCCTATATTTCCATAGAATTATGTATATCGACATGCATCCTTCTGACTGGGGATGACAATCACCCGATGCATGAAGTTATAGACCTATCCCAGCACTCCTCATCTGTGAGGTGGACCTTCAAGTCATCATGGACCTTCTCTAAAAGGACAAAGTAATATCCCAACTATGTACCAAACCCATGTGTGAGTTGTTCAGGTTACATCACGTCTGTTACATCTGTTTGATGCTTTCAAGAAGGTCAACAAGGGCATGCATGATGATGACACTATCATCCTGTTTTACTTGACCTGGCCAAGGCATTTAACACAAATCCACACTCAGGTATTACTGAGAAACTGTCACAAGTGGTCATAAACACCTCCATCACCAAGTGAGTAGACCACTGGATCACATATGTGACAGATACATATTTTGAAGTGTCTGAAGTAACCTATATCTATAGTTTAGTGAGCAGGTCAATACCTCATGGCTTTGTGCTAGGCCCTTTTCTGTTCATTATGTATGTCTCAGACATCAAGGCTGACTTACACATCCTTTGTCCAACCAGCTTTGTGCAGGGCTACAAATTATGGACATTCATTGAATCCAAATTTAATTTTAGTGTATAATACAGACAGTATCAACACACACAAAGGATTGCTGCCACAGCCATGGAGATGCAGTAGATGAACAGAAATCATGGGGGGTTAGTTCCATTATAACAGCAAATACACAAGATAATTATAATATAGACAGCACACCCCTATGAGAAGACCAAGTGGCATGTGATCTGTTTACTCAGATAGATGATATGTGGAATGTCCACCAGCATGTGCCCACAAAGCTGACTACTCCCATGTATGTAGCACTGCTCCATAGCATGTGTGGGACATCCACATCAAAGGGCAATGTAGTCCCAAAGTTCTCAGCCCTCATCACACCAACAACTGAGCACAGTGCACCCTATTTTATGTACCTCCCAACACATCTTCCATGGGTGAGTTACTCAAATGTACCATATTTGCTACAGTGATCTCCCATGCATTTTATCAGCCATGAATAGGAGGTTGGCATAATGGTTAAGCTGTTTACTTTAACAGACACAAGGTGCAGGGTTTGACTCTCACAAAGTGTAATTGTCTAGGATTAAAATGGCCACCAAAGGGAGTTAGCCTAGTACTAACCTATAAACATGAGTATTCATTTTGTTGCATAACCATTAGTGGTTAATGGTGCAGAACCCCCTTCAAGGTTTTATACAAGATGCATGTGTGATATGTGTTCCTGTGATGCACAAAGTAAATACATAGCTGGTTGACAACATTGATAGGTGACAGTGTGGATTGTGCCACATGTATGCCATGCACACATCACCTAGCCAGGATTGCTCACAATTTCAAATACAGGTGTAAATGTGTCCCTCCTAATGCCTCCAGAAGATGTTAATTTTTGAGGAAGGTGTGCTTGATTCCTCCCATAGATTGCTGACAAATCATGACAGTTGTACAAGTGTCCTCATGCAGAACCATCTGTAATCACTGACAATCACATATGTTATGTCAAAGACATGGATTAAAGGTATTATGCTAATATTGTCCATGATTGTGCATGCATCTGTCTATTGTTGACCATGAGCCTGTTGCTAAGTGTCCTGTTTGGTTGAGACCAATGTTGGCATTATATTTATATTCAGACATCTCATTATACAGCTTCATAATACACACCTACCCCCTATTGTATATACCTTCCTTGATAAAAGTCCTCTCCATTGTTCATGTCAGGATGCTTATATCACAAATAATTCTCTCCATTGATATGTCTCCTTGTGTGACAGTCATATAATATACAATAAATGTGTGATGGTATAACTATACCCACACAGGAGGTGTACGGAGCAGTACATACTGTATCATGTAGATATGTGATTCATGTTCATGTTACAACTGTCTTATCTTTGTGGTGTACATACATTGACATGCCCTCATCTGCTGTACATTACCATGTTTCACCTTTCCTCTTCCACTGTGTTCATTCCTACAATTCATCTTTGTGTCTCTTTTCAATGCACACACTTCCCAATCAGTATGCCTAAAACAGGTTTCCACACTACTTTGCACTGTATACATCTTCATAATGTACTGGAACTGTATACATTGTTTTATTAAAAACCCTGGTAGTCATTGTGGCTTTCCTTGCAATCCCTCAGACCTGGTTTGCCCAAACATGAGCAGGCATACATGTCTGCAGGTGTTTGTGTTGCTTTACAAGGTTTCCTGTCTGGCAACACTATTACTGGCCATGAAATCATGCTTGTTTATAATTAAACGTGATACAATGCATGCATATGCAATTAGCACTGCTGCTCATCACATAAATACGTGCTAAGCCTATATGGAGTTTATTTAATCCCCATGACAGTCAATACATCTAGTGTACGGGTATGGATCACTGAACACATCTGATGTAAAAAAAAAAAAAAAACATGAGAATAATAAATGCAATTAGATAACTACAGAACTAAGTTTTTTGAATTTCTAGTAAAATTGCAGTTGTTATCTTTCATTTTTTAATCCAGGACTTGTAAATTAGTTGCTCAAAAAAATAACATTCTAAGATTTGACCAAACCCATATCCACTTCCTCTATATCATCTCTACACAGCAATTTACATATTAACTAAGAGTGATTTTCATATCCTAGCATCAGTAGGGGCAGATTCCATGATGTCTCTGTGCCAGTACCTAATGGTATATATGCACCAGATGTGCACACTGTAGCTGTACTTAGTCTATCTGCTTACCTGAAGTAAGATATACATTTCCCATTGAGGATAATACCAGACAGCCAATGGCTGATCAAATTACAATTAGTTAAAAAAGTATTCAATTAAATTAATAAATTTATGAATTAGTTTTTTATTCATTTCATGCTGAGCCTAAATGAGTTAAGCATGTTAGCACAATGAGCAGCAGTGCTAATAGAAGGTGTGTGCTGCTTATTATTCCTCCATGTTTGCAAGCATCTTTTCGTGGCCAGCAATAGTATTCGTGGCCATGTAAAGGTCCTTGCAAGGACAAGCATAAAATGTAAACTAAATGGCTTGTCTCTAGGAAAACCTAAGGTATGAGCATGTGCTGTAGCCCTAAAATATTAAGGGCAAGAATAGTGAAGGAATTCTGAAGGAGGGGAAGGGAAATGGGGGAAGTGTACACAGACAATAACGGTTTATACTGCATAATTAAATAATACAGAAGGGTAAATGGGTTAAGTGTACTCATATAACTGCAGGAAAATGTATTGAAGTGTCAAAGAAAGATTTCTAACATAAATCCTGCAGTACTGATGCAATGATAATAATGTCAATGACAATACTGGAGTTATGCACATAAATAAAAACAGACCTGTTAAAAAAGGATGTGATGGGGATATAAACCTACAGTGTAACAAAGGGGAGTTAAAATGTGATATGCATGTTAAGAAAATGCTGAGTTGAGATGAGTTAGCAAGAACAAAAGATATATTGTGGGATGAATGCATAGACTGCAGTCATTGCATAAGATATGTTTACAGAGGGAATTTATGTATGCTAGCTGACACCTCAGCATGTATACACAGGAATAAATGGACCTTACAGCTGTCATGTCATACGCATCAGTAAGGGGCATGTTTTTGCAAATAAAAGTAATTGGCATCCATAGGAAAGGGATTTATAACATATAAATATGTAATCGACAAGCACATGCTGTATAGTCATATAAATGCAAAATGCTAATAAAGTAACACACAGCATATATACGTGACAGATGACAACACAGATAGGATGAAATTTTATGAGTTCAGGTTTTCCACTGGTAATTTACAAACATCTCAAACATTACTATACTGGGCTTACTCATATGGACTTACAGGTAACAGTAACATAACAGCAATTGAACAGCACCAACAGATAAGAAAGTGTCATAACAGAAGACCAATCAAAGTTTATGATGGTCTAGTATCATGCCATACAGCATGGCATACAGGAAGACATGTTTATGGAGTCTCTTATCTGTCATTAAGCTGTATAGTGTAACACAAAATTGTAGTAATAAAGAAATATCTGGGTGAAGACATGTACCAGAGAATGTAATTATTTTGGAAATTGGTAATTCCGATGAGCAATGAATGAAATAATGAATGTTTATCAAGTCATTTGTGAACACATGCTAGGACAGAGATCAAAGCCATGTATACTAATCAAGGGCACCTCACAAATATGCATATCAGTTTTGTCATGAAGAATGCCATTGAATGGCTTACAGCACTTTCCTATCCTAAGGGGTACCTTGTAGGGGCAGGCCTGTAAAAGGTGGCTCACTGACTGTGTAAGCCACTGCCTTTTGACACACTTTGACAAACAGAGGTTACCAGATTCAACCCCCCACTAATAATATTTGGCCCTCTACAGATCTCTGTATTGACTGCATGTACCACAGCAGACATCAATGAAGGCTGTCACAAATAACTGAAATTAATGTGTGCAATAAGAAAAGAGTTATGATTATAATATTAATAATCATATTTAGTCAGAATGCTGAAAAAGAGCGACATGTTATTGCCCAGGCAACAGTGAGCACTACAATATTAATGCTTCCATGAGAAGGAAGCTGTTCCACTGAAGACACAGAATTAAACCACAATCTATGTTTGTAGGTATGCTACACAAGCTAGGAACACTCACAGCATGGCACACCCCGAGTAACCTTTTCACTGACTTACAGTCACAACCTGTGGTGATATATCATTGTCCATCATAAAAATGGTTAAGAAAAGCTAGATACAGTGGTATTTGTGTAACATAATTACAGTCACGTAATGTTACCCTTTCAGGAAATGAACAGTAACCTATGCAACACTACCAACTAATAACATGTGGATAAACCACAAACACCATACTGGAAGTCTTAACACAAGTGTGACACTCCACCTATGCTAACTTATTGCATCATATGTATGTGACATAAACAATCTCATTGAGATAAAAGGGATGGGGGAAGTATCTCTCACGTTAAATGTACAAAATATAACTGTAGTGGAGGCCATTCATGCATTACAGTATAAGGCCATACAGTTAGTAAATGGTGATGTTAAACAACTGAGCATTTGATTACAGAATATACATGAAATTCTAGAGAATGAATGTACCACAGTAGAAGTGTCACTACAGTTGTGAGATATGTTGGTATGTCAAGGTCTTACATCATTTGAATGTTAAACAAATTTGAATGTTGCAAGGGATATGTGTGCCTGTAATTGCTGTACTAAAGCAACAACATACAGAATGTTGTCTCCTTCCCTCTTGACAGAGGATAAAGCTCACTAAATATGGTATGTAAGAAACATGGAATCATGTGAGAAACTAATATAACATTTTGTAAGGGGAATCAACATTTATTTCTGTACACATCTCATGTGTTACACAACAGCATTAGCACATATACTGTCACAATAAAACTGAGACAATTTAGTCTAAACAGTAAAGTCTGGATTTGAACTAACTACCTAAGATCAAAGACTACAGCTTAGTGCCTGAATCACAAGCACCACATATGTTGCGGTAAAAATGGGACAATGCATAGTTAAATGGATGATTTCACCACTGTTTATTATCTGGATGTTTATGATAAAAAGTGGCCAAAGTGCACAATAACACTATACAACTACACATCATATAGGTATTTGAAGAGTAGCCTACACAGTATGAAGGTGAAAGATACACTCACAGATGGCCTCAAACATCCTCCATATGTTGCTACATAATGTACACAGCACAGCATCAAAGTCATGCAACACAGAAGAATCCACACTCCAACTGTGAGAGCCTGCAGTTATGGTGGCATTATGTCATCACTGTGTAGTCAAAAAGTTATTTTCCTGGGGATGCTAGGATTTGCTAGTGTAACACTGTGCCACTGTAAATCTATCTTATAAGTAGATGTGTACATAAAAGTGGTTGTAGGACCAACAGCAAATAACAGTAATCATAGTTGTATGGCCACCAGTAAATAATGGTAATCACAGTCACACTATTTAAGCAAGTGAAGACTTGACCACCTACTGCCATAGTTACACAATCCAACCATCACATTATCAGTAGCCATCACCACAGGGGAATACTGACTACAAAAAGGCATACAGCATCTCTGAAGGGATGATATCAGCAGTGTATTGCCAAGGAGATGTGTCTGGCTAAATGACTTTTACAGCCATCTGCGGTTATAAAAGTTGCCACTGCAAATCCATGTAAACTTCAATCCTAAATTCATATAAAGTCACACATGTTTAGAAGTCAAGCACTGCTGAATTTCAGACTCGTTCTAATCTTTTTATACCTTCTAGAGAATAGTGTAAGAAATGCAAGTACCAGAGTAGAAGTCTGAATTTAATATGTGAGAGAAATAATGGTCCTTTAGTGTGTTGCACCAGGGCTGTAGCCAGAAAATATAATTTCATAACTGTGTGCTGTTTTTGCTGCCCCCAAACCATCTGTCAGTTAAAAAATTGAAGTGACGCCCAGCACTTAACAAATATTTGCATCTCTTTTACTTTAAAACTATTAAATAGATATACAGTAGGATTCATTAAACAAAAATTTCCGTGCAGGAACAGTGTAGATGCTCCTGCACGGAATATGGCCGCCGAGCAATCCAGGAAACAGCCGATCTGATGTACACGAGCCTGCTGGCACTGTTCCTGCATGGAAAGTCATGCAGAATACTAATTACCTCATTTGCTGGTGAAAACCATGCAAATGAGGTGAACTGGTGATTCAGGAAGTAGGCAGGCATCCGTGCAGGAACAGTGCTAGTTGCAGAAATGTGTTCGGTTACTAACCAAACACATTTCTGCAAATAAAAAAACAGAGGCATGACAGCTCAATTAAAAACATGTATTATAAACTTTAGGCATGCCAAATAGCCAAATATATGGCCATAGGCATGGGAAAGTGTTTAATTTCATTTTGGCGGATCTCGGCCATTTAAGCATAGGGCAGCGGCACAAATGGGATTGTGCTGAAAATAAAAAAAATGTATATATTAAAACTCAATTTTAGGAGAAATCTGCATTTTGCCATTATAGTCAATGGCATGCAGAATCAAAACATTACCAGGGAACACTGGTTGTCAAGGGGAAAGGTTCCATGTCAGAGCAGTAACCTTGGACTAAGGCAGTGGGGTATGCAAATGAGGGGAAATTTACTGAATCACAAAATACTCTAAGTCCACACACTGCACCTAACCATGTAGGTGCCAGAACAGGATAGTGTAGACAGGAGGAGCAGCTTACATGAAAAGGGGGTGAGTCATGCTTGCTGTAAGCACATTGGAGCTCTGTTGCCTGGGTTTGTGCTTAGCTAATCACAGCTAAGCAAGGGGGTGTGTCTGAGGCTGTAATGTCTTACTCCAAGAAATGAAGACCGTGTTTGCATCCAGGGGAGGGCCATTTCTGCTAAAATCTGTTTACCTTAGCTAAGCAGGTGTGAGCGGCGTGCACTGGGACTTTTAATCAAAAAAAAAAAAACGGAAATAGCAGCACTGTTTACATTTAGGCATCAGGTTTGCGCGCCATGCCTTGGGGCTTAAAAGGGGTGGAAATGTGAAGAGGGAAAATAAAAATAAAAGGGAAATAGCAAAATATATGCACTGAAATACAAGTAAAAGAGCTGGCAGGTGGAATGTCTCAAAGTCAGCCAATCAAACATGCAGCATCTGCAGCCCACCACTATAAACTATGCAAACACCTTCCAGTCTGTTTTTTTCTCACACATACAGGGGAATTTCAACCACCAAAACTAGCAAAAAAAATGTTAGAGGCTGCTGTAGCTTTGATCTGTCAGTACGTGCAAGAGGCCGAGGGTGCTGAGGAGGCTAATGCTGACAACTGACTCAAACTGAAGAGGAGAAGAGTGCTCAGACCCAGGGTAACCTACTAGCGGCTACATGATCTGGGATAGTACAGCACTACAGGGTGGACAGGGATATACTTCAGCAACTCCTTGAGCTGTGCCGGCCTTGCCTCAGACCCAGAACCAACAGAAGGGAACCCATCCCAGTGGACATCAAGGTATGTGTAACCTTAAGAATACTAGCTGCAGGTACTTTCCAAAGACCAGCTGGGGGTATCATAGGGGTCTCACAGGCATCTGCATCCAGGATACTCCACCAGTTCCTGGATGCCATGCGACCACATGCCACGGAGCACATTTACTTCCCCAGCACCCGTGAGAAGAGGACCAGCAATATGCATCTCTTCCACCATGTAGCAGAATACCCAGAGGTGCTAGGTGCCATAGACTGCACACACATCCACATCAAAGCACCACCCAGTGACCAAGGTAGGGTCTACCTAAACTGCAACAGGTTCCACCCAATCAACTGCCAGGTCATGTGCGATGCCCAGGGCATTATCATGAATGTGTGTGCTGGCAGCCCTGGAAGCTATTACGACTCCCACATCTGGCATTCATCACAGCTGTACCAGGCATTTGCCAGTGTGACATCCCATATGGCCACCTGGTGGGGGATGCTGGCTATGCACTGGAGCTGTGGCTGATGACACCCATCAGAAATGCACACATACCCACACAAGAATGCCAAAATGAGGCACACGCACAAACCAGGAAAATTATAGAGCATGTGTTTGGGATTCTCAAGTCACAGTTCTGCTGCCTTGACATATTTGGTGGAGACTTGCAGTACTCTCCAGCCACATGTGCACACATGGTCATAGTATGTGCCATGCTGCACAATATGATCCTGCAGAAACAGCTGCAGCAGGAACAAAACAGTGAAGGGCCACACAGCCCCCCACCATAGCCTAGGTCTCAACAGGTGCAGAGAGACTCGGAGGAGGAACATCCTGTGCCTGCCCCTGTAGACAGACAGAGGCATACCCAGTATGCCATGGCCTTGGCAAAGAGGCTACACATAGCACATACACTGACACCGTAGGGACCCAGGGACTGATATCTCTCTCTGACTCAAACACACAGTAAAATGGATGGCAAACATCACACCACCTATACCTTACCATGCATAGGCAGAGTACTGCGTGCATCTGACATAGTCAGCCCTCAAGCACCATCCTCACAACTGCCTCAGGCACAAGGTATGTCAGCCTTCTAAACAATAAATGAATGGACTAGAATGTTCTGATAGCATATCTATGGTATTAATGGAAGCAGGCAAGACAATGGGGTGGCGTACTGGGATAGCAGCAGACAACTGACAGCTATGTGGGACAGCAGGAAGTGTATGCCCAGTACTGGCTTACCCACACTATGCAGTACCACGCTAGTTGACAAATACCACTGCAGTGTATGTGGTGAGCCAAATAACTGGGAGGTCATAGGTCACATGCATGGGTGTCAAAGTGGGGGTCCCATACTCACCCCCAGCCTCACCCAGCAGATCAGCTGTAGCAAACTATACAGAAATATCTGGCAAAGGCCTCCAAATTGTGACATCCATGAAATTCCCACCTACAGACTTAGTGATATCACAGCAGGTCTGGCAGTGACACTATGGCTCTGAAAGATAAGAAGTCTGAAAATAAAAATTTGTATGCCAGAACAGTCTGACCTGTGGTTGATACTGTAATGGCTGTGGTCTCAAAGCTAGGGAGCATCACTATGCTAAATGGGATCAAAATATTAAGCAAATATCAGCACAGTCTGTGCAAATATGCATTGTGTACAGGTATCACCCCCCCCCCCCATAGTCCCATAGAAATGCAGTAACATGTCCCTAGCCTTAAGCAGCATCCAGCTGTCACAAAGACTGATGGCTCAATATGAACAGAAAGCAATTGTCAGAAATACCCAGTCAACTTACTGTTGCCATCCCAGGGGTGCCCACTGCCTGGCAGCCTGGGAACATATGATCAGCAGAATGCACTTCCTTGCTACAGATGTCCTGCAACTGTCACACCTGGCCTACAGGAGTAAACCTGCCAGCTTCAGATAGCCAGAAATTTGGACAAAGCCATGAATAATTTATTTATTTTATTTCAAATTTGATAACCGGGAAAACCTGACTGGACACAGGTCAATTTTCAGTGGAGGTCTGGGCAGAAAAGCTCCAAGAACATACATTCACAACATCATACAGATTTTGAATTAAGTTTTCCTTAGAGGTAAAACTAACATTCCAATGAAATGACAGCATATTGCACACACTCAAAGTAAGTAAGAACATCATTAGGTAGTACATTACATTACACATTCCAAATATGACAAGCTATACATAGCCATCCAGTGGTTATTGGACTTGTTGGAAATGTAGTTGGTAGTGATTTGTGGGAGTTAAAGGCATTTCATTGCCTGTGGTCATGATTGGACTGTGGATAGGGTGAGAGAATAACAGTTATTATTGTGGTGTATGGGTGTTCATTGTAATCTAAGTTTTTTATCCTGGGGTGAGACAGAAGCATAGCCTGTTGTTCATGAAGTGAACTTTAAGGAGTTTCTTAAATTGAGTGGTAGTGTTGTTGGTTATTAGGTAGGTAGGGAGGAAGTTCCAGAGGTTAGAGATTGAGTAGCTGTAGACAGCTTTTCCTGCCTCATTGTTAAATCTGGTGACCTCTAAGTGATTTTGGGTGCTAGATCTCAGGGTTCTAGTTTTGGTGTGGGGATGTATAAGATGTTGAAGAGCTAGGATTTTGTCTGATTGGTTTAATATTTTGTGTGTTAGTGAGAGTTGATTTAATTGCAGTAATACAGGGAGTTCTAAACAGTTAAGCTTGAAAGATTCACAGTGATGTGTATTGTAAGGTGATTCTGTGGCAAATCTAGCTATCTTATTATAGCAGGATTCAAGTTTGCTTAGATCCATTTTACGAAGGTTTGTGAGCACAGGGGAATTGTAAAGCAAGGTAGATAGCAGATGTGTCCTGGCTATTCCTGTTTTAGATTGCTATGAGAGATGGTGTCTGTTGCGGTAGAGCAGTCCAAGTTTTTTGTGAACTTTGTTTATGGTTTGGGCAATGTGCAAATCAAATCTGAGGTGGTTGTCTATTTCTACACCTAGCAGTTTGGTGTGAGTGGATGGGGCAATGACAGTTTTGTTGTTGGAGGTGATGGCAAAGTTGTCTGTTAGGGATAAGGATCTATGAGAGCTGAAGAGGAGTGATTTTGTTTTAATTGGATTAAGAATGAGCTGGTGATTGGTAAACCATGTTTTGGCTAGTGAGAAGCATTCTTGTGTTAGGGAGAGGAGGTGATCGAGTGTGGGGGCTGCACAGATTATAGTGGTGTTGTCTACATATTGGACAATGGAGGCCTTAGGTGTGGTGGATGGGAGTTGATTGGTGAAAAGAGTGAAGAGTAAGAGACCTAAGATGGAGCCTTGGGGGACCTTTACGGAAACAGGCAGTAGGGAGGATATTTGTTTCTGCCATTGTACTGCCTCTTGCCTACCTGACAGATAGCTCTTGAATCATGTAATAGAGGAGGTACTGAGGTTTAAGGTAGAGAGTGATTGAAGAAGTTTGAGGTGGTTAACCATGTCTTAGACATAAGTCTAAGAATGTAGCAGATACTAGAAGTCCATTATTTCTGTGATGATTGATGGTGCTAGTGAATGATGTAAGTGCAGTGGTAGTACTATGGAAGGGTCTAAAGCCATGTTGCTGGGTAGATAATAATTTGTTTTCTAACAGGTATTCCATCAGTTGTGAGTGTATTTCTCTTTCAAGGATTTTTGATAAGGGGGATAGTATAGCTATGGGCCGATAGTTATTGAATTTAAAGGAGTTATGTCCTTTATGCAGTGGTATTATATGTGATATTTTCCATAAATGGGGTGCTATACATTCTGAGATGGATCTATTAATAAGTATAGTAACAGGATAGGTTATGGCTTCTGCACCTATTTGTAGATATTCAGCAGGTAGGTTATCGGCAGCCAGGGTGGTGGGTTTGAGTTTTTGAAGGAGTTTTTGAATGATCTTGATTGATACCAAATGAAAGTTGAATTGGGTGTTATTATCTAGCATTTCATTTGGAGTAGATACTTTTAATGAGATGGGGTGATAAACATTAGCTTGATTATCAGCTAGGGCTTGGATTGTTTCAGTAAAGTATTTATTAAATTAGGCTGGGATATTGTCTAGGTTGTTTTCTGTTTTGGGTGTGGGGGTGGATGTTTTCCCAGGTTGTAAAACAGAGTTGAATGCTGCCCAAAATTTCTGGGGGTTGGTAGTATGTTTCTTTTGGATATTTTGATAATAGGAGATTTTGTCTAGTTTAATGCGTTTTTGGCTTTGTTGTGTAGTTCAAGGTAGTTTTGTTTGTCTATTTGGGTTTTAGTCTTGTGAAATTGTGTCCAAGCTTTGTTCCTGCTTTTGATCAATATTCTGGTGTCTTTATTTAGCCAGGGAGCATATTTAGTTTTAATTCTAGTGGTTCTAGTGGGAGCATGGTAATTTAATATTTTTAGGAAGGTTGTATTAACGTGCAAGACAGCTTCATTTAGTGTTAACCTTTTCAACGGGGTCCAGTTACAACATTTTAGGCTCCTGTTAAAGTTGCTGGGGTTAAAGTGCTTTTTGTTTCTGATTTCCCATACTGTTACCTGGGTCATTAGGGGAGTTTTGCTTCTGAGTAGGTAAGTTGGTTGGTGGTCGCTGAGGGTGTCTGGTAGATGTCCAGCTAGAGATATGTGGGATGGATTGGATACACGTATCCTGTCCAGTTTGGATTGGTGTTTGGATCTTTTGTCAGTTCTAGTGGGAGATGTACTAAGTTGGGTTAGTCCATGTAGGTTTATGTGGGAGACTGGCTTTTGGCTGGAACAGTTTAGCCAATCTATATTGAAGTCACCTAGTAGGATATTTTCTTGGGAAAGGGAGGCTGAGATCCACTCTGGTAGGTTTTCCATGACAGTAATATTGCTCCCTGGGGGAATATAGCAGCCTATAATATTGATATTTTTTTGGGTTCAGTTTTAGTTTGGCAAGAGTGAGTTCTACATTTTTGAAATCTGGGACAGTGATGTTGAGTTGTTCAAGGATACAGTGATTTTCTTTATAGTATGGCTACTCCCCCTCCCATTTTATCCACTCTGTCTGTGCAAATGATATTATACCCTGGTGCTGTAATTTCATTATTGTGAATTTTTGGTGTTAGCCAGGTCTCAGTTAGTATGACAATTTCTGGTGTGTATAAAGCTAATAGAACATGGAGGTCATGGACTTTGTTAAGAATACTTCTTACATTGATATTAATAAGGAGGAGAGAGTTTTTCTGTCTATGGAGTAGGATATTATTCCCATTGGGGCTTGGGGTGTCTAATTGGAATGGGCCTGGATTGGGGTGTATGTCGCCACAACATGTGAATTTCTTTTGTAGGTATAAATAGAGTCTGTTAAGTTTGCTGATACTTTTAGTGTGTTTTAATGAGGTGTGGGACTGACTACTGGGTGGGAGTAATTTGTGTAAGAGGTAGTCAATGTGTGTGGGTTGGTAGAGGAATGGAGTTAAGTGAATGTATGTGTAGGCTGGTGTATAGTTTAGGGATGTAGATTGCTTTGGAATGGTTAGGTTGTGATGTACCTGGATGTGATAGTTGGTTATGGTTGATAGTAATAGTAGGGTAGAGATGGAGGTAGTGTAGAGCAGGAGTCGTAGATTTGTGATCTGTGACAATAGATACACAGCTATTTAGTTAAGTAGAGTTTGTAAAGTTGTTGAAGTACAGTGTTTCTATTGTGGTTTATAGTAAACTAATTAGTGGGCTAATTGGGTAATTATCTATGATAGGTAGGTGTGGTGAAGGGAGGTGTATGAGGTAATGAGGGAGTGGTGTATGGATATAAATGTAATTATAATGGGGGTGGGTAGGAATGGGGTTAGGGTAGGGGAGCAGAGTGAGCCAGAGCGGTGTGAGGGGGAATGGAGTGGGGACCCTCTGAGCTGCGAGAGGCCAGGGTTGTGGAAAAAACAATCAGGAGCAGCACTTCTTGAAATTAACTGGGTCAGTACAATGCAGTTTTGTCTTGACTAAAGAACTACCCTTTTTCTTTTGTCTTATTTTTGGTGGGCACAAATAACTTTAGGGGACAGAGTTTCCTGCCTGGACAGACTTATCTTCCATTCGCTCAGTAGGAGAAACAAGCAGCAGCAGCAACCCCAATAATGGGGTGATAAATGTCCAAAGAGAAGGACAACTTTGAAATACTGCTCTAATAATGTTAGAAAGTTGATGGAAGGATTGTATTAGCATGGAATGTCTGAAGGATATGAAGTCTGAAACTGCAATGTCAACTGTCAGTAATATCTGACTTCAACCCTGAGTGACTTGCAAAACACTTTTGCTTGAAGACCACACTTGTTTGGGTAACCAGCCAGATATATGAGTCATGAATCCAGACATTCTATGAAACTCTGTGCAGTCGACAGGCAGGGCAAGGAGTCTAAACATGGGAATGCACTCATTTCAGGCCATTCTAACCCTGGAAGATGGTGACATGTCTGCATCCACAGAAATCTGGCCCACAGCCATGGAGAGTAACACATCCTTCCCTGATCACTCATCCTATACAACATCCTGACCCCAAAATGTGGCCAGCCAAGCCAAATGTGGTGGGGCATACATATATGTGAGACACACACACCTCCAGGCTGGTCAAACATTCTAACACACACAAGACCCTCCAAGTGCAGTTTACCTTTGAGAAGACCCTTATGCAAAGTACCGGTAGCTATAGGCCAAAATATCAGACCCAGGACACCCCCCACATATCTTATCCCCCACAAATCTATATGGAGTCTGCCTTTCGCCCTGATCCTGCCTGACTTATATTACCCAACCACGGACTGGAAATCAAACCATGCCAGAACAGAAATACACAGAGATTCCACCATTGTAATATATCACCATAGTGCTGAACCATTTCCACAGCTCCAGCAGTTAATTGGTTGTAGGCACACCTCTCAACAGGCTGGATTGTGCAAGAATGCCAAGCATTTGGCACATAATATTGGTGCATGCATCATCCATCTGTATTCCTCTGGTAAATCACTGTGATGATCTGAGGAGGTATGTCATGAGGTACTGAAACAATACGTGACAGTCTCAAATATCATATATGTCAGATGTCTGCTAAAATAAACCCTGTAACCCTAGCAACTCATACATTACTAAGAGAAATAACCACAATCACTGTATGGCCGATTGTCTCCCCATTTTTATAGGCTATCTCCAGATATCCTGCACCAACAGGTTGAGAGGTATGGCTGTAACATAAAAAAACATTGAACTGGAGTACAACAATCCCTGGAATGGAGTCCCACATTTACAATAAAAGGTTACACTGGGCATGCTCCTACACTTAGAGAATTGTCAGTAGGATTTAGGAATTAACATGGCTATCCCACCCAATGTCCTTCCCATTGCCCTACTTTAGCAGTCCCGAAGATGTCTGTCACCTTACATGTACCTGTTGGCAGCTCTCAGCCTTATAAGCTCTGAGGTGTGTGGGGTAACTGTGTAACACTGTAGTATAAATAACTAGTTAGGTAGGAGTTCTAATCTCAGTCCTAGCAAATTTAAAAATGTGTGAGTTTATAAGTTAAAGATTTGTGGTTCATTCATACCCAGTACACTTCACATTGCCCTACTTTAGCAGTCCTGCAGATATGTCACCTTAGAAGTACCTTTCTTCAGGCCTCAGCCCTATAAGCTCTGTGGCATGTGTGATAACTGTGTAACACTATGGTATAAATAACTAGCTAGTAGGAGTTCTAATCTCAGTCCTGGCAAATATAAAAGTGTGTGTGTGTGTGTGTGTGTGTGTGTGTGTGTGTGTGTGTGTGTGTGTGTGTGTGTGTTTAGAAGTTAAAGATTTTGGATCCTTTCACACCCAGTACACTTCCTATTGTTCTACTTTAGCAGTCCTGCAGATATCAGTCACCTTGAAGTACCTTTCATCAGGCCTCAGCCCTATACGCTCTGTGGCATGTGTGATAACTGCGTAACACTATAGTATAAATAACTAGTTAGGTAGGAGTTCTAATCCCAATTCTGGCAAAGATGTGTGTGTGTACGTGTGTATATGTATATGTTAAAGTATTTTGTGGCCTCTCTCACCCACTACATTACCCATTGCCATACTTTACAAGGGCTGGTGATGTTTCTCACCTTAGAAGTAGCATTGGACAACCTTCACCCTATAAGCTCCGTGGCGGGTGTGATACATGCCTAATACTGTAGTAGCAATAAATAGTTAGGGGTTCTAATCTCAGTCCTGGGAAGTGTGTGTGTGTGTGTGTGTGTGTGTGTGTGTGTGTGTGTGTGTGTGTGTGTGTGTGTGTGTGTGTGTGTGTGTATGTGTAAGAACAGTATCCTGTCTGTGGGAGGATTGTTGTGTTTGTGTGAGAACCATAGCCCTCTCCACCAAAGGAAAGTATCCTGTCTGGTGGACCCCAGCCATAAACAAATTGTATAACAAAAGAAGGAAGATAGAGCAAAATCCCATAAAGGAAAGGCATCTCTGATCAGCACTAGTAGAAATCTACGTTCTCTCATAAAAACATCCAAGGCAAACTTTGAGAGAAAAATCGCCAAGGACACTAAAGATAACCACAAGGCATTCTTCAGTTATGTTAGAAACCTGGGTGGAAACCCTCAGATATGCTCAGAGTTAGTACACAATGACAAAAAATTTACCGAACCCACAGATATTGCCAACATTCTGGCAGACAGGTTCAGTGCAAATTTCTCCCCTCCCTCACCTCCAAAAAAAGAAATACTCATCCCAGCTGAATGTAACCTCCCTATCATCTCTGATGTCCAGGTGAGAACCGCCCTCAGCAAAGCAAAAAACACAGCATCTATGGGACCTGATGGTATCCCTGGCTGCGTGATACGTGAACTCCAAGAGGAGCTAAACCCACATATAAAAATGTTATTTAACCTTAGCCTTATTACAGGATATGTACCTGAACACTGGCATACAGCAACAGTGGTCCCACTCCACAAGGGAGGCTCCACTACAGACCCTGGGAACTACCGCCCCCTAAGCTTAACCAGCCTGGTCTGCAAAGCTATGGAAAGAATTATTATGGAACTCATAAACAATGACATTGGGGACCTACAGACACTTGATCCCACCCAGTTAGGCTTTGTAAAGGGCGGATCCTGCCTTTTGAACCTGGTTGACTTTTTCGAAACAGTCACTAGAGCCATTGATGAGGGCAAGGCAGTGCATACAGCCTACCTGGACTTGGCTAAAGCCTTCGACACAATACCCCACTCAGGGATCATAGATAAGCTAAACTGCTTAAATGTAAATCCATATGTCACAAGATGGGTTGCAAACTGGCTAAAGAACAGAACCCATAAAGTCAAAATTGTGGGAGCCATGTCAGACTCAAAGCCAGTCACAAGTGGTGTCCCACAGGGCTCTGTCCTGGGACCCCTCTTGTTCGGCATTTATTTCTCAGATGTGAAAGCAAACATGGGAGGGTTGCGGCTGACAAAGTTCACAGATGACTGCAAACTAGGCTCCATAGTCGATATACCAGCTGACACATACATCCTACAGAAAGGCCTCACCGAAATGGACAACTGGTGCCAGAATCATGGCCTTAAACTGAATGCCAAGAAATGTATAGTCATCCCCTTTGGGAAAAACAAAGTACCCAAAAATTATCACATAGACAGTAACCCACTGAGTATGGAAAAAGTAATCAGAGACCTGGGGACCCAAGTTGATAGTGACCTCTCATTTGACACCCACGTTGTCAAAGTGGTTAGAAAGACTTTCTACCTTGCCCACCTTATCATGAAGGGGTTCACATCCAGATCAAAGGAGGTCATCGTGCCCCTGTACTCCTCCCTTATCAGGCCCATGATTGAGTACAATGCCCCATTTGGTATGTACCTCACCCGGCACTTACAACAGCTGGAGAGACCCCAGAAGTACCTCACCAAGAGGATCAAGGGTCTCCAACATATGTCATATGCTACCAGGCTAAAGAAACTCCAGCTCTATTCAGTAGCATACCGCCTGCTCAGAGGTGATCTGTGCCTGAGGCACAAGGTCATGTCCAACCAGGAATTGATGGACATGCTCCACCTCAAAAAATCCAAATCCATAAGAACCACGAGAGCCAAAGATTTAAACCTCAGTACAAACATGAATAGAACATGCTGGAGGGACAGATTCATAACTCAGAGGCTTCCCATACTCTGGAACAGAATCCCAGTTCATGTTTAGGCAGAGCCCCTCACTGACTCTCTTCAAGAGAAATCTTGACGAGTGGATGGGAGATCGTAGGTTTACCCCGGGGGTCACCCCTGTGTTGCTACTTGACAGAGGCACAGTAAACTAATTTTAATAAGTAAGGGGGTCTTCATTGTGTCACTACTAGACAAAGGCACAGTATTCTAAATTTATTCTGTATACCTTAGTACCACTACATGGGGTGGCGAAAGCCACATCTCTAGGGCTAGGCTTGCAAATGCCCCAGGGCAGATAGCCTAGTACTAAACTATGAAACTATGAAACTATATCCATTGGGGGTGGGTTTTGCTAATTTTTGCTGTTGTCCACCCAGTACATGTACCATTGTCCACATTATAAGGCCCACAGTTGCCATCCACTATAGAGGGAGCTGTAGACACTGTGCAGCCCTATAAGCATTGTGCCATGTGCAATAACTATGTTACAGTATGGAATAGATAAGATAGACAGCCCATCTAATCCTTGGATACCACTCCCTACTCAGGAATCATACACAAACACACTAAGGCAGGCATCAACTCCTCTATCAGTAGGTGGCCTGCAAACTGGCTCACAGAGAACCCACAGTGTGAAAGCAGCAGACTCCATGTCAGACTGCTGAACAGTCACGAGTGGAGTCTCACAGGTTGTGGACCTGGGTCCCCTCATGTTTGTGATCCACACTTCTGAGGACCAGCCCAATACAAAGATGCCCTGCTGACAATGTTTGCAGATGACTACAAGGTGGGTGCTATTATTACACCCCCATGTGAGGTTGACATCCTAACCAAAGGCCTCTCTGAGACCTATAACTGTTGTCAGAACCCTGTACATTAGCTCAATGCCAGATGATGTGCCGCCAACCCCTTTGGGTACAACATGGTTCCCATAATGTAATACATTGATGGTAGTCCACTGAACACTGATGTTGGTATAAGAGAACTGGGAACACAGGCTGACAGTGAGCTCTCTGTTGACCATCACAGTGCCACTGTCTTCCAAAACTCCTTCCATGTGTCACTTCCCCTGACTAAGGGTGTTGAATCTAGGAAATAAAAGGACAGTGTTTCCTTGTACTCTCCACTCAGTAGGCCAATCAATGTGTACTATTGCCCATTTGCCATGTACCCCACTGGACACCTGCAACAACAAGAGATGCTGCAAATGTGCCTCACAAAGAGGATCTTAGGGATTACACACTCACTCATTAATCATTGGTAATTAGAGGAAAATAGGGTGGGGTGGGGTGGAAGGGGTAGAAAATACACAATTTGTACCATTTGCTTTATGTATGTTTTTACATTAAAAAAAAAATTTAAAG
This sequence comes from Protopterus annectens, assembly GCF_019279795.1. Lineage (NCBI taxonomy): Eukaryota > Metazoa > Chordata > Ceratodontiformes > Protopteridae > Protopterus > Protopterus annectens. Next base: position 1,072,891,655 of record NC_056747.1, on the reverse strand, counting down.
ATATGTAAATATAACCAAATGGCACTGGACAGTTTCAAGTTTAAAACTCAGTTAAAAGATTTATTGTGATTTGCAATTATACTTATATGCACTGTTTTTTAGTTTAAACAAACGACAAACTGAAGAATTGGTATATAACACATAACAAATAATAATGGTAACTGAATGTTTAGTGCCTAACATTGTTTTACAAGAGTTTTTCTTATTAATGTCAATTGTTTAATTAAACACAAGTTTTGTGGCTTAATTGGAGCCTAGCAACTATTTAAACAGTTGCGTGGAAACAGTAGAATTACTTGAGAAAGCTCGGAACATCCGAGTGAAAGCGCTTGTGGATACTCTTTTTGTCTTTCGTTTGGAATAAAAGATTATACATTTTTAAACAATTACTGCTTGGTGTCTGGATTCCGTGGCGGATACTTTCTTTGCTTCTTGGTCTGTGCTTCAACAATTGTTTTTGGTTGGGATTACACACTCACCCTATATGGACAGACTCCAATAACTCCAACAAATCTCTGTCCCATATTTTCTATGTAGGTGCAATCTCTGCCTGACTTACGCAGCCATGTCTGACCCAACTCTATCAGGAATGCTACATCTGAGGAACCAATCTGCCCACACTACATGCCCCAGAGATCTCAACCTCATCCTTGCAATCAACAGGACAAGCTGGAGGGATAGGTTCACAACCCAGAGACTGACCATGCTACAGAATAGACATCACATACATGTCAAGCAGAGCACATCACTGGCCCTCTTCAAGAGAAATCTGGAGGAATGCATGGGGAATAAAATACCCACCCTGGTGATCACTCCAGTGACTATACCAAGTAGACACACTGAGGAGTATTCCCATGGGCTAGCCTTGTAAAGCCTCCATGGCCATTTGCCTAATAAACACCTATGAAGCTTTGCACCTATGGATCTCAGTACTATCAAATGTGTGTGTGTGTGTGCATTATTGTGTATAAAAGTGTTTGTGAGTGTGTAAACATCTAGGTGAAAGCAGTTAGAGGCCCGTCTTACCCAGTACAACTACCATTGCCATATTTTACAAGTGCTGTTGATGTTATACACTATATAGGTATCTTGGGACACTCTTCAACCTATAAGCTCTGTGGTGTGTGTGGTAACTGCATAACACCATAATACCAATAACTACATAGCTAGGGGTTCTAATATGAGTCCTGGCAAATGTGTGTGTGTATTTTTGTGTGTAAGTGTGTATATGTGTAGGTTACAGTATTTTGTGGCCTTTCTCACACAGTACATCACTCATTGTCATAATTTGCAAGGCCTGGTGATGTCCCTCACCTTAGTAGTACCTTTGGACAAGGTTCAGCCTTACAACCTCTGTGGCATGTGCAATAAATGCGTAAAAATGTAGTAGCAATAAATAGACAGGGGTTCTAATCTCAGTCCTGGCAAATGTGTGCGTGTGTGAGACAAGAGTATCTTGTGTGTGTGTATTTGTGTGAGAACGACATCCATTGGATGGTCAGGGTTTTATATTTTATGCCAGTGTACTCACAATACACATTACTAGATCTACTGTATGAGGTCTGCTGTTCACATCAATCATAGTGGTATCTGGAGACACTCTTCAGCCCTATAAGCCCCATGCAACATTATGGAACAATATGGTATGAGTAACAAGATAGGTTGGGCTGCTAATGTCAGTACTGGCAAGTGTGTGTGTGTGTGTGTGTGTGTGTGTGTGTGTGTGTGTGTTTGTGTGTGTGTGTGTGTGTGTGTGTGTGTGTGTGTGTGTGTGTGTGTGTGTGTGTGTGTGTGTGTGTGTGTGTGTGTGTGTGTGTGTGTGTGTGTGGTTGTGAGCATGTAGACTTGTATGTGACACTATTATGAGTATTTTTACACCCAGTACACCCACCATTGCCATACCTCACAAGGCCATGTGATGTGATTCACCTTTCAGGTACATTGTAGTACTCATTACATTAGTAGTCCTGTGCCACCTGCAATAACTGCATAATAGTGTGGTACCACAACTTGATGGGTAGCGGTTCCAAACACAACACTGGCAACTGTGATCCTGTGCGTGTGTGTGTGTGTGTGTGTGTGTGTGTGTGTGTGTGTGTGTGTGTGTGTGTGTGTGTGTGTGTGTGAATAATATTGTCTGTGTGTTTGGTCGACACAATATCCTCTGAGGTTGTGGGTGTTAGCAATCTGAGGTGTGTTCCACACACTACACTTACCATTGTCCACTCTACAAGAACTGATGTCAACCACCATAGACATATCTACAACCCCTCAGCCTTACAAGCTGTGAGGAACATGCAATAACTGCTACACAGACATGGGAAATGTGTGCAGATACAGCTGTAGCTTGGCTATGACATGGCTGATGTGTTACCACACTGCTATACCCTTCATCGGTGATGTCTGCAGGGGCACATCCTGCTGACACACAGACACCTGGAACACAAACAGAATTCACATAGCATTATTAACACCAATAATGCATCATGGCTGAAAAGTTGCACACACTATGATGTGTACCCATTACAAATGTCAGATGACAGCACCTTACACAGCATTAATTAGCTACACTGTACTAAAGCCACCCTGTGCATCAGACCTCATATTAGCATGTCCCTGCATCAATGGTATGGATGGCAGAGATGTGGCACAGGTATCATCATATGCACAGGGTGTTGTGTGGGTCTGACAGAGGTCTAGGCTGGGCCATATGGTTGACATCTTATGTGTGTGTTTGGGGGGTGTTCATTAAACAGGCTATGCAGGGGTGGTCTGTGGTGTGTTGAGATGACTTGTCTGATGGTGATGTGTGTGTGTTTGTATGCACACAGTCACAGCATGTGGCCACACTACACAGGAGTTTTGTGGACAGCCGTGGGCTGTACATGGCAGGGTGTAAAGTTCACCATCTTCTGCCATGAACACAGGAAATGGTCCTTCCAGGGGTCTCATCAGCACCACCAGGGCCAAGAGCGGATGCAGTACTACTCCTTGATGGTGATGGCTATCTGCTGGATCCTTGTCCCTGTTGGGAACAGTCAGGACCATGTGCCCATGGTCTGCTGCATCATGGCATGGACAGCACACCCCCTTCAGTAGTGCTGGTGGTAATGCCACTGCAGGAACATGATGGTGCATGGCCACATAGAGCCTCAGCTGGTTGTGGTGCTGACCTACATCCATGTGGCAGCTGGCCATCCCCTACCAAACGTTCAAGCACAGATATTCCATAGTTGAAGAGTGCCAAGGTCTCCTCCCACTGTCTATCTGTGACCTCATTATGCTCACGGATGGACACAGTGAGTTCACGAATATTGCCATGGCACCAGGGATGTGCTCATCCATGACCCTGCATATATGGCTCGTGTTACATTCAGCATATGCCTGTGCCACCATGATGGCCCAAAATATGCATCTGGTGACTGCTGCTGTGGCACTTACAACAGGGGCATGGCAGGCTGCAATCCTCCTCTGAGCAGCTCTGCCCATCTGCTAGTGTGTGACTTTGCCAGCACTCTGGCCATGGCTAGTGCCTGCACCCTCACTTGCCATAGTCACCACACTAACATGTTCCATGCCACCACCATGTCCATCTGTGAAGAATAGACAACATATGTAAATACTACCTGTACTATATGGTTTGCTGGTATACACACACACACACACACACACACACACACACACACACACACACACACACATGCAGGTGAGGTGCCTCAAGGGCATTACACAGACCTCACATTAGCCAACTGGTGATATACACAACATACAGTCAGACAATAACATACACACTCTGACCAGACCCTCAGCATCATGCAGCACAGCCCTTTCCAAGTACTGTTACTACTAATATTCACCTATGGGATATGTGAGTGGTGTTAGTAGGCAATGGGTCTTCACCTAGCACTCGCTGCACCCACGTAAACATAATTGCTCTTTACCTGTATAGGACTATAGGCAAATCCTGCAGAACATACCTTCGGACTGTACAGAGCTTTGCTGAATGTCTAGATGTGTGGCTCATATGTTTAGTCTGTTCCTCAATACTCCTATGTTTGTCTGATACTTTACTGGGATGACCTGTGGATTGGTGCCACTAATTAATGTCATAATTTGAGGTGAAGACTGCATAACTTGCAGAACATATATGTCAAAACAAAGCCAGTTACTCAAATGACTTCCCAAGCTTACAGTGGAAATAGTAAGTGTACACACCCTGTTAACATGCCAGAATTTTGTGATATATCACATGAGACCTCAGAAATCAGGTCATAACATTTCCCTCATTTCATATGACATATAACTTGTGAAATCCAACTGAAGAACATCAGTTATGGGTAACATATGGTAAATGAAATAGGTACACTAGGCTGGTTGCATGAGTGTGCGCACCCTTAAAGTAATCCTCTGTTAAAGCACCTTTTGATTTAATCACAACATTCGGTCCTCTTGGGAAGGTGTTCATCAGCATGGCACATCTTGACTTGCCAATGCTTGCACACTCTCCCTTGCAAAACACCTCCACCTCTGTCAAATTGCAAGCACTTATCCTGTCCACTGCCCTCTTCAGGTCACCCTGATTATTTTGTATTGAATGTAGGTGTTGGCTCTGGCTGGGCCAGTGCAGAACATTGCATGTGTTCTGGTGAAGCCATCCTGTTGTTGATTTGGATGTATGGTTTGGGTCATTGTTGTGTGGAAAGGTGGGCTCCCTCTCCATCCACAGCTGTGTGGCAAACACCAGAAGGATTGGTGGCACAAGGAGACCAGTGCTTGGAACTGGTCATAATCCCCTCCTACTTGGCTACAGCCCCAGTTCCAGCATGTGAACAGCAACCCAAAATCAGGACATGTCCATCACCATGCTTCACAGTAGGGTGGTGTTTTTGTGGTGATGTGCAGTAGTGTTATTGCATCAAACAAACCTGTCAAGATTGTGGCCAAAGAGTTCGACCTTGATCCCATATGACCATAACACATTTTCCCACTTGCTTTGTGAAGACCTGGTGTATTGTTTTCACACTTTATCCAGACCTAGATATTGTTTGTTGTGAGGAATTGCTGCCATCCTCCAACCCTACCCTATAGTCAAGACATATGGAGACCATGAAAGATTGTTGTCACATGTAGTACACATCCAGTACTTGCTGGAGATTCCTGCTGCTCCTTCACTGTTGCTGTAGGGCTTCTGGCAGCCTGCCTGGCCAGTTGTGGTGATGTATTCTCCTTTGCAATGTCAATGTAGCCCATATTTTCACCACCTTTTGACAACTGTCTGCACTGTGTTCCATGGTATATGCAATGCTGTGGAAATGTTTTGGTACCCTTCTCCAGGCTGATACATCTCAGAAATGTCATCCCTTAGCAGCTTCATCAGCTGTATGCAAACCAAAGCTGTTGCTGTAGCAGGCAACTGGGTATATGTTAGGATAATCCTGGTAGGACAGCTGACCATTATCTGCTGTCAAAGTGTCTCTGTAATTTATCGCAGGTGCATACCCAATAAGATATACTGCTGTAATTATATCAAAAGCTGCAGCAACACAGTATTATCTTCAGCCTGTGCACATATATGCATCAAGGTTGGTGTATGATTATGTGTCATAATTGTTCCCCTAAGAGCTTTGTTTGCTTTACAATTTAATTGTACAGGTTATAAGGCACATGAAAGGTTGGCTGGATTTTGAAATTGTCTATTGTGCTCCCATTATTGTATATCACAAAAACCTGGCATTCTAACAGGTGTATACACCATTTATATGCACTGCATAACACTATTTTACACAATATGACCCAAGTGAACATGCAGATATTGCCATATGGCTGAGTGTCATAGTTGTGTGCATGGTCTCATGCATGACCATAACATGCCTGGGGTACTGGTGAGCCACAACAAGAAAATCCCATACTTACCAGCTTCAGTCTGCTGTCCCATGTGCAGACCAGAGGTACTTATGTAGTTGTGGGGGAGAGGTATTGTCAGCAGATTCACATTTGGCATTGGTACAAGATGAATGCTACATTTCTGCAGTACACACTATGATATTACGAATATAAAACTGAAAATATAACCAGATCTGAAGTAAACGTCCAGGTACAGGACACAGCAACAGTCAACAATAATAAATGATTGTATTTATTATGACTTGAAATCGCCAAAATGAGTAAGACATTTAAAATAAAGTAATATCAAGAGCTTTAGTCTCTGACCATTCAGACTTTAATTGTTTTACTCATTTTGGCCATTTACAGTCATAATCAATAAAATTATGTATTATTGTTGACTGGTGCTGTGTCCTGTACCCAGAGGTTTACTTCAACACTACGGTATTCCACAATTTGCTGTCCTTCACCATATATGTGCACTTGTGTGCATTACTAATCCCCACCCACTAATCCATTTAGCACTTACATATCCATCTGGAGACTCTGTGGAAGACAGTTTAACAGCTACCTCATTACATTGTTGTGCACTTTGACCTTACCTGGATGCAACTTACCTGTTGCCTGGATGCCACCCACTTCCATGACTGGTGTTTCCCGTGTTTGAGGTTGTGTGGGGGTTAACCCATGGTTGGCAAGGAGCTCCTCCATTGCTGTAAGTCGGGTCTATGTGGCCAGACCCCCAACTGTAGTGGTACGGTCCCTCGCAACTGCAGTAGCCCTTTGCCGGGCACTACATAGCAGGTCAGTCACTCTATGCCTGACCCGATCATAAGTTTGTCCATGGTGGTCCAAGATGTTCACTCTGTGGACTAGCTCATTCCACAGGGCAGTCCGCTTCTGCAGATTTTGCCGACTACGGCCAAAAAGGATAGAGTACTGTGCAATCATGGCCTCTATGATGGCCACTGTCTCCTCAGCAGTGTAACATGGTTGTCTTTGCATGGCACCTGGAAGACATAAACAGAGAAACACATCACAGGATGTCTGATATTGCCCAGGGTTCTTTATAGAGCCAGCACATGAATATTGCCTATCATTACCCACCACTTACATACACATTATACCCCTGTACCTAGCTGCACTGTATGAGCATGCACTGTACTCTTGGTCCTGATGTGTCATGTTCCCCCCAATAAGGGCCAGTACATTTCATAAACCCCCATTCATCTTTCACGTTTGTGTAAAGGGTTGACAGTGGCTGTGTTCCTTGCAGATGGGATGGCAATGGTGCTCAGGCTTTGCTTGCATACAGTGTGTAATGGAGCTGGAAGCATATGGCTGGATTCATGTAAAATGCAGACAGGACTGTTTTCAGGCCCCAAGGGGACCTGCTTTTGTTAACCTTGATTAGATAGTCTGCACTTGATCCATGATGATGAGGGGAGGGATGCATGTGTTGTGCATATCCACCTCTACTGATGGTGAGCCGGGGGGGGGGTGATGTTTGCCCTACACCTGTCTGCAGCAGGTTGGCTGTGGCTATGGTGTGTGTGTGTATGTGGAGTGATCAACCACCATTACAGGGTGGGTTGTGTTGTTGTGTCTGAGACTGCATACATATGTGAAGATGGCCTTGTGATTGTCCTTAGTGGATGTGTCCAATTTGTAGTCATAGTTAGCCTTACAGTATGCCATCTGTGACCTAATATGCTTGTACAGACAAAGGTTGACATGCTGCCCAGTTAGTGACTGCTTCTGCTTTGCCCTCTACAGCCAATATAGCATCCCATTATGTGCTTAGTGCATTGCTGCTGTCCAGCAACAGGGATCACTCTACTTTGGTGAAGACAGGTTTCACAAGTAAGGTCTTGCTGAGACCATACAGCTAAGTAGCTGGTCATATATCTGTTTTTAGTAGGCTTTGACACAAGGTCATAACACAGTTGGACACCTCTTCAATTTCAACATGATACTTATGCTTAATCTAGTACCCATGTCTGTGTCAGGGCAATGCAACAACTATTAGCTGTAGAAGTGTAACTATGTTGGATGCACAGAAACTAAGATTACACATGTGTACAACATGTACAGCTTATTTACCTGATGGTTTGCATCCCATGTCAGTCATTATAAGGCAGCCAGGTACACCTACCCATACATACATACATATGCACAGGTAATACCTGCTGTACATTTCAGTTCTATTTCAGTATGGCACACTGTAATTACACTCTTGCTGCCCAGTCATTCCTGTCAGCCTGTTAGGGCAGGACATCTGGAGGATGCCACATATACATGGTGGGCTCTGGGCCATGATTAGTGACACTTTCTTCATATTTCTGTAACACACATATGTCATTTGATAATACAGTAGCTGTTGCATTCACACAAATACCCTGGAAGATGTCCGGCTCTCATATGGCAGGCAGAGAGGATAAAGGCTAGGAGTGTGGTAGTGATGGTAGCAACTTTTAATGTTGTGAGTATGACGGGTATGGGGACAGAGCTAACTGATATGATGGACAGAGGAAAGGTGGACATATTGTGTGTGCCAGAGACCAAATGTAAGGGAGGGTACGGCTGTATGTATCAGAGTCAGGTACAAAATACTTGGGTACAACTGTTCAGAGTAATGCCTTGTGTGGGGCAGAGGTGGAGAAGAGAGTACAGGCAGGATGCGGTTAGTGTAGAAGAGTGTCAGGGGTGATTTGTGACAGATGATTATCATTAAGAGTGATAGGGATAGGTCTACAAGATGGTAGTGAGACAAGGTATGTTATATAGGTTGTAGAGACTGGCATTGAAAAAAGGCAGAAGTCAGAGCTGGACGTAGCAGATTTAATGATGCTAAGGTTTGCACAGTGTGGAACGAGGGTGGACAGGATTAGGAATATGTATTTAGGGGGTCAGGCATGGTTGGACAGCTTGGGGACAAAGTCAGAGAGTGGCAAGATTATGTTGGTGTGAACATGTAATAAGGAGGTATACTTAGTATATTTGGGAAAGGGTGAGGCTGTCATGTAAGAGGAAAAGAAGAAGGCTTAGGATAAGGTGTATGGATGTAGTGATAGTGGACATGCAGGTGGTAGGTGTGACAGAGCTAGATACAGAGGACTGGAAGACATGGAGACAGATGATCTGCTGTGGTGACCCCTAACAGAAACAGCTGACAGAAAGAGGAGGAGATGTTGTAATGTCAGTGTTCACAGGTTTCAAATTATTTGCCAGACATAACACAACTCTTTGAGTAAATAACTACAAATATGAGGCATACATATAGTCAGTGTGTATAACACTGGACAATTGAATGGTATGAGCTCAGTATATCACATGCAGGTCAACACACACAGCTGCAACAGTATTTCACTATGCAGATACCCTGTGTAGGTCCCACACATTTCTGATACAAACATGTATGTCATAGTCATATTCACATGTAACATATGGATATGTGTGACATCCCAGTAGCTGGCCTAACAGTGTCACAGTCAGTATTGTTCAACACACTCCAGTAGTAGTCATATGTGAGACATCCTTTCCTAGGGTAACTCAGGGGTCTGAGCTGTATTCCATGTCACTGCATACAAACACAGATGCTATGGCTGTAGGTTCTGATCAGCAATATATCAGTACAGCAAGTCTTGTTGAGACATATAGGTTAAACTTCCTATTTCTGATTATTACATACCCCTACTGCAGTCCATTACATGCTTACTTGTTTGACATACCTTTTTTTTTTTTTTTTTGCAAGTGTAGGTGGTTCGATCCTGCTTGCTGTTGTTTGTTTGTTTTTTCAGCCTCTCTCTCTCTCTCTCTCTTTCTCTCTCTCCAGGATGTAGAGTATGCATCTGTTTTGCATAGGCATCAGCATGACTTTTGTACTTAATTCTCATGAGCAGCTGTTGGCCTGTGCACCAATTGGAGTCCCCAACTTGCTAATTGCATGTAGGACAGCTGTGGTATAATTACATTAGCCAGTTGCATGGAAACACACTCCTATAACTGAGTACTTCATGTTAGTGTTGCCCCTTTTCCTTGCCTATCAGGAGGACTTCATGGAGGTGTGTGAGAAACAGCATCACAGAGGGTATTTGGAAATGCCTCTTACAACAAACACTGTGGAGACAGCCCAACAAACTGGGGGAGAATGTTTCAAACATAGGTACAGAATGTAAGTATTGCTGTTATACATTTGAAGTAATGCTAGTTTGAGAGGGTCTGTGTGGATATGGCTGTTCTGCGTGATTTTAAGTCTGACACTGTTATGTGGTTGACATAACTCTCAACTGTAGGGCTATCCGAAGACTGGCCAGAGTTTGGACTTTTATATTTGGTGTGTTACACATTTTTTGTCTTTCGAAATTCAGTAGCATACTCTGAGGATTGCAGTCAGTAAATGGTAACATCCATATGTGTTTCTGACTTCATATCCCTCAAAACAGATATGTTACAACAGCCCTGTTACACCAGCAAATTTCTCAGTTTATAACAGCAATATGTCAATAATGCCCCAGTGTTTGGGCCTCTGTTCCCCAAGTATGTCAGGCTTTGTCCAGATGTCATGCAGTAAGAGGTAGATAAGTAAGGTATATCATTATTTAGTGACTTCATTTCTGATATCATCCCAGTGATGTATCAGACTGCCAGACATGTTATGTGTAAGAGGCCTTATATATGAGGACAAAGCCTGGACATTCTGTGAGACTCTGTACAGTTGGGAGGTCTGTGTATTTCTGGCTATTGTTGACAGACTGTCAGGATTGTGTAGCAGTGTATTGTGAATATGTTATTTGGCCTGTGTAGGGAGGGGGTAGATTTAAGTGTGATGGTTCCTTTTCTATCTGACTTTGCATACTGCTCCAGTTTCTGGTGCCCTATCAACTGTTATATTTTTTGTAGGTGAAGACTGAGACATGTCCCATACCATGGTCAGGAGTCATACTACACTGTGAATTGAGCCAGTATATGTAGGGGTAGTGTGTGAGTGTCAAACATGCTGATGGTTTTGTTCACACAGTCCTTATACTCTACTGTTGATTTGGCTTACAAGTATGTGGCTGTGAATGTGGTGGGATTGGTTGTGGGTATGCACTTTCACACTGGTGTCTGTATTTCAGTGCTGTTACATCCCTGTAGTGCCTGATATCTTTACAAATGCATGTGTAATTCCCCATACTGGATTTGTGTTATTGTTGTGTCAGTATGGCTGTAGTTTAGACAGTGCTTGGTGACATGGCTAGCAGTCAGTGTAGTTTCCCTACTGTGATGTTATGTCCATATATTTGTGGGATGTAGTGTTGCCTGGCCTCCATACATGTGTATTTCTGACATAACAGTGGGATGCTGTGGGGATTTATGTCACTGACTAGCGGGAAGTAATTGTTTTTTGGACTTGTGCTATATCAGTAAATATATATATATGAACAGAAAGGAGGGTGTTACTGCAGCAACTGTCAGCTTATCTAGTCCAGTATTTGAGATATGTCCCTATTTTCATGGATTCCACCCCCCACACTTTCTCAGGATTGGTCCAGATTTGTTGCACCAAAGGGTTCTGAGCATACCTCTCTACTGGCCTGATTGTCTCAGAATGTCCAGGTTTATTGATCATATTTCTGGTCTGTTCCACACAGTCCTTAATTTTATTTCTCTGGTACATCAGTGTGATGATGTCAGGATTTCTGTCAGTAGGTATTGGCATACATTACATTTTCTGTACTCACATCCTTTAGAACATGTATGCAGAAACAAACCCTGTTACTCTAGCCACATTGATTCATAGGTTCATAGGTATGTATTAGGCTAATGACCCTGGAGCCTTTACACACCTAGCCCATAGGATTACCCTGGCATTGTGCCACCCAACCTTAGTTTCCAGTGCCTCTGTCGAGTAGAGCCACTGGAGTGATCCCCAGGGTGAATTTTCTATTTCCCATCCACTCATTGAGATTTCTCTTGAAGAGGGCCAGTGAGGTGCTCTATTTGACATGGGAAGTCTATTCCATAGCATGGGCAGTCTCTGGGTTATGAACCTGTCGCTCCAGCATGTTCTGTTGATTGTGGTAATGAGGTGAGGTCTCTGGAGCATGTGGTGTGGAGGGATTGGGATTTCTTTAGATGTAGCATTTCTAATAGAGCTGGGTCAGACATGGCTTTATAAGTCAAGCAGAGATCGCCTCTAAGTAGGCAATATGAGACAGAATAGTTGGAGTTTTTTGAGTCTGTCCATATAGGACAAATGTTTAAGGTCTAGGATCCTCTTTGTGAGGTAAGTTTGCTACTTCTTCAGTTGTTGCAGGTGTCTAGAGAAGTTCATGCCAAATGGTGCATTGTACTCGATAATTGGCCTAATGAGGGAAGAGTAGAGGGAGACAATGACCTCTTTCTTCCTGGATGAAAAACCCTTAGTAATGAGATATGCCACATAGAAGGACTTTCTGACCACAGTGGCAGTGTGGTGGTCAAAAGAGAGGTTGCTGTCAGCCTGTGTTCCCAGATCTCTTATAACACCTTCTGTGTTCAGTGGACTACCATTCATGTGGTAGTTCATGGGAACTGGATTTTTCCCAAAGGAGATGATGACACATTGAGTTTAAGTCCATGCTTCTGACACCAGTCGTTGGTCTCAGTGAGGCCTTTCTGTAGGATGTCAACATCACTTGGGGAGTTAATAATGGCTCCCAACTTGCAATTGGCTGTGAACTTTGTCAGCCAGAGTCCTTTCATGTTGGACTGGACTTCTGAGAAGTAGATACCAAACAGGAGAGGACCCAGGACCGATCCCTGTGGGACTCCACTCATGACTGCTCAGCAGTCTGACTTGGAGTCAGCTACTTTCACACTGTGGGTTCTCTCTGTCAGCCAGTTTGCAACCCACCTAGTGGTATAGGGATCGATACCTAGCTTAGTGAGTTTTTCTATAATTCCTGAGTGAGGAATGATATCAAGGGCATTGGCCAGATCAAGGTAGGCTATATGAACCACCTTGCCTTCATCCACAGCTCTGGTGACTGACTTAAAGAAGTTGACCAATTTGAGCAGGCATGATCTACCCTTCACAAAAGCAAACTATGTGGGATCCAGAGTTTGGAGATTCCCTATATCCTTGTTTATTAGGTCCATGATGATGCGCTCCATAGCTTTGCATATGAGACTTGTTAGGTTAATGGGCCAATAGTTCCCAGGGTCTGTAGTCACTCATCCTTTGTGAAGAGGGATGACTATAGCAGTGCATCATTCAGCAGGGACAAAGCCTGAGGTGAGACTGTGGTTGAACAGGGCACACAGGTGAGGTGCCAGTTTACTCTGTATTTCATGCAGAACACAGCCAGGGATATTGTCAGGTCCCATAAAAGCTGTATTCTTGGCCTTGGACAGTGCTGTTTTAACCTGTGCAGCAGTAATACTGGGTGCCTGGCAATCTACTGGTATTGTGATTGGTCCTTTGGGGGGAGAGGGTAAAGTTGGCACTGAATCTGTCGGCCAGTATATTGGCAATATCTGTTGGCTTGGTATAGGATGTACCATTGTGCAGTAGCTCAGAGCAAATTTGGGTATCGCCATGGAGGTTCTTTACATAAGAAGGCCTTGTGGTTGTCTTTACTTGTTGTTGTTGTGTCTTTCGGCTTATCCCGGTTAGGGGTCGCCACAGCGGAACTCCGGTCCGCTAATGTTTGATAGTGGATTTTTACATGCTGAGTTACCAGCCCTGACACACAACCTTCAACAAAGGCACGCACATTCACACATGCCTCCACACAGAAGACGCTCTAGCTGAGAATCGAACGGGACAATGTCTTGCTGTGAGGTGACAACACTGGAATTCTGTTTTCATAGCTAGCTTTAGGGGATTTGATGAGGGATCTCAACTTTTTATTGAGGCTGATAAGGGAGTTTTTCCAATTTTGGGACTTCAACTTATTCTGCATCAGTTTCCTCCTTCTGTTGTAGAGTTTGCTTATGGCAGGGGACTACCAGATTAGCTTCTTTTTGGAGGAGAGCATCTTGGTTCTATTGGGTATGGCGAGATCCATGGATTTGTGTATGTATTCGTACAGTGCATTGGTGTATGATTCAGCAGTCTTGCAACTATTCTCCATTTGCATGGGTGCAGTGATGTTAGACACCTCTGTTCTTAAGACCCCAAAGTTAGCTATGGAGAAGTTTTTCATGGTGGTTACCTTTGTGGGGGTGGGTGGGAGGGATGTGGATTTCCAAGGTGATTACTTTGTGGTCAAATCTAACCAGGGAGGAGCTGACTATTGGTGTAGAGCAATAGTCTCCCATGTTAGTAATGACCAGGTTAAGGATGTTGCTACCTCTAGTGGGGGGGGGGGGAGTAAGAATGAGCTGTTCCAGGGCAATAGAATTAATAAATTCCAGGAAATGTTGGGCAAGTGTATTGGTACATGAGTAGTTTTCCCAGTTAATGGAGGGGTAGTTGAAGTCACCCAGTATGAGTGTATTAGGTTGGACCCTAATATTCTCCAGGGTGCTTAGGAACATGGAGGGAGTGTCTTGGGACATGGTTGGGGACCTACAACAGGCTATGACCTGAATCGCTGTCTTACCCAATGTTGGCTGCATCTGAAGTATCTCTGATGCATTATGTTGGACTATCAGTCTGGAGGTGTGCACATCCTTTATGAATATGGAAACACCAACACCTTAAGAGCTTTGGTCGAAGTTCTGGGGCCGAAAGGTGTGGAATGAGTTATAGCCTGGTAGTGCAGGGGTGCTTTCTGGTGCCTTGAGCCAGGTCTCTGTTACAGCACAAATGTCGATGTTCTCTATTTTAAGGAGTGCTTCAAACGAGTGCATTTTGAGATTTTTACTTCTAGCATTGAGCAGCATGACCCTGAGATTACATTTGTTTGTAGCTGTTATGGTGGTAATTTTATCTTTGGAACACCGCCTAAAAAAGGCACTATAGGGGTGGCAAGAGCCTTTGCCAGTATCCAGAAGCACAGGGGTGACAGATGCAGACCATGTCTGGCAAAGCATCGAGGTCTGTCAATCATGTCATCCCAGGCAAACAGATACTGGATCCCCTTAGAATGACACCAGAAACTTAGCCAGTTGTTGAAATCAATCATTTCCTGCTTGTCCTGTGGTATCATTCTGGGTGATGGTAAGATGCTGCTCAGGGCTAGGGTCATACCCGCCTAGGCTACATAATCCGAGAGCTCCTCCATGTCTCTTTTCATATAACCCAGGGTGGTATGTTTCAGGTCATTCACATCCACATGTTCAATGACAGAGTCATATTTGTACCTGTTGTTTAGGGACCAGAGTGCATGCATTATATGTTGGGTCCTGGCACCTGACAGGCAGCTGACTGTTGCTTTCTCCTTATTCAACCTAATGAGTGGAACATCAGTGTGCCTCACTATTGAGTCACCTATGCCTAATGTGCTGGGCATGCTGTTTTGCCTTAGGGGCTTTGGTTGAGTGGCATACTGTTTAGGAGAGTTATGTGTCTCATGATTAGTGTTGTGTTGTGATGATCGAGTACGTTTCTGCCTTGGAGGTCTCTGCTGTTTGGGTAGATTTTTATTGAGAGCCTCCACAAAGGCATTTATAAGAGCAATATTTACATTTCATCCCTAAGTTTGGCCCACTGTCCCCCCATTTTCACAGCCATTGGCAAGCATTCTTGCGGTAAGAGGTTGTGAGGTATGGTGCTGCGATATGACTCCACTGCATGTTATGAACATATATATATATATATATATATATATATATATATATATATATATATATATATATTTTTTATATATCCTTATATATATATATATATATATATATATATATATATATATATATATATGGTTCTACCTCACATAAACGAAACCCCAAAACACCGACAACGCAATCACCGAAACCACATAACCGACAGTACAAAACACAAAATCCCACATGCCCGACAACGAAATAACCGATGGTACACAAACACAAAACCTCATACACTGCACACACCACAATCAACAAACAAAACACATTCCCCATCCAAAACCACATACACAACACAAGCACACCAAAATCCCTACAAACCCACACTAAACCTCACATACACAACTACCTACAACCCTAACCCAAACCCTAACCCTAAGGTCCGTCACTACCACACTTACCTGGCCCGCTCCCTAACCCTAACTCACTTATCCCGCCCTAACCCAAACACAATCACTACCAGACACTTACCTGACCCGCTCCCTAACCCTAACTCACTTATCCCGCCCCTAACCCAAACACAATCACTACCGACACTTACCTGACCCGCTCCCTAACCCTAACTCACTTAACCCACCCCTATCCCCACAGACCGTCAATATCCACACTTACCTTACTCGCACCCTAACGTCCGTCACTACCGCATACTTACACAGCCTTTTCCCATGTCGGCATCCTCAGCGTCGGTGCTTTCATCTGTTCGGTCGGTCTTCTGCACTGTTGATCTTCAGGGTCCCGTCGCGTCAGTCTTCTGAGCTGTCGATCTTCTGGGGCTCGCGATTTCCATGTCGATGTTCCGGCGTGTCGTTTAAGTGAGGTAGAACCATATATATATATATATATATATATATATATATTTCTATATTTATTATATGTATAGGTAGTTGTATATACTTTGTCATATTTCTCTTACCATACATATCTTATATGTGTATATTTATATATAAAAACGTGACTACTTGCACATTGTTTTTCACTACTATTCAATACCTGTACTTAATGATATATTTGAAAAAGCAATAGAAATTCCTCTACCTCAGGTGGTGTAGTGGTATATTGCTCTGACTATAATGTACAGTCACCTGGATTCAGGACTTGGCAGGGCTGATTATTTTATTGCTGGGCAGAACAGTGGCTGATGGATACAAGTTGATAAAGGCAGTTTTAAGCAGTTGTAACTGGGTTTGGGTGATGGTAAGCAATGCAACACATGGTTAAATGGGACACTGCTTAATCTATATAGGGATCACTTAGCATTGCGCAAACTCACTTACTGCCACTTACTGCTGCTTACTGCCGCTTACACCCGCTTACCTCCATGCTAATTTCTTTAAAAGAAAAGAAAAAAGGGGTGATAGGAAAGTGGTGAAAAAAGGGAATGCAGAGGGAAAAACAATATGAAAGATAGATATGGATGTGTAGGATGGGAGTAGTGGAGGTCAATAGCTATCTATTTCTTCTACAGCAACAGCTGTGCACTTTTACAAAATTTGGAGGTAAATTTGAACACTTAAACCCCTGAGAGAGGGGTGAGGACAACAGTAATGTGTTGTCAAGCCAGTTGGACCAGATTACATGTGTCCAGTGGACACGTGTGTCAAATGGACAGCTATGTATTGGGGCATATTCTTTTTTTTGGGACAGATTACCTTTTTTTTTTTTTTTGAGGTGAGAGTAGGATGTTGGGGAAGGATAGTAAGTATATTTGGGGAGGTAAGTTGGGTAGGAAGACAGACAAGACAGACAACACAGCAGACAGGGGCAGTATATGACACATGTAGGGGTAAACACCTTAGATGGGGAGGGTGGTTGGGAATTGGATGCTCACGAGCCTGCAAATGGATACAGTGGGACTGAGGTCCCCCCCATGGGCAGTCACCACTGCACCTTCACAGCCCCAAAGGTGGCTGCACTGGAGGCTGAGCAGGAGGGGAAGACTGAAACTCAAGATGTGCCACATCGCCCTCAAGCTGGCGTAGCTCATTTTCAAACTCCTGTCAAAGCTTGCAATGCACCTAACTCCAGACTTAACTATGGGTGATGGTGTCCTGTCAGCACCTGCTCCATTTGGTGGGATGGGCCCCATCCTCTGAGGTGGTTCCACCCGAAGGTGGTGCAGGACCAGCAGATGAGGAGGTCATGGGTTGGGTCCCAGACATTCTGAGGCCTGGTGCCATGGCCATATGAGGCAGGACAGGTGGATCCACTGGGATCAGCCTTCCCAGATGTGGTATGGTGTTGAGGTTTTACAACATATGTTGGTAAGTCATGAACAACACATTCCAGGATTAGTTATAACAGCATGCATGGGTGTTCCAATTGACATCATTAAATGGATTTGAAACAGTTGCATAGCAAACAGAACACATGCATATATGGAACCACAGTGGGCATTATAATGGCATGCAGGTTACATTGCTACAACAGGCCACCAATGATACTGAACATGGGAAAATTAATAATCAAACATTTAAATATTTGTAGAACAATAGGAAATGTGTTCCAACAGTAGGTTTGGTGAAAAACATACCCGTTGATTTATGTATTTAGATTATTGGTGCAGATGGGGGGGATGTCAATTAACAACTGTATAACCTTCAATTGATCACAACTTTAATGATCATTGCTCTACTCATTACTCTCCAGGTATGACCTCACTTTACATCGGCCTATGGCCTTTGGGTACAGAGTGTATAATTACAGCCTTCTTACAGCTAATTTATATCTTTTCTTACATGGCAGACATGTGGAGGAAATTTCTGTTAACAATACCTGACTGTTTCTACCCATATTCACATAGTCAAGGGTACATATGTGCACTCATACTGTGTGTGTGTGTGTGTGTGTGTGTGTGTGTGTGTGTGTGTGTGTGTGTGTACTACTGCCATAGTCCGCCTTGATTTCTATCAGTCACCCTGGGTGTTGGTAGCAGTGACCACTAGCCATGACAGCATGACACTTGAGGGACATTTCTTGGAGGAGACTACTTGATGCATGTCCTTATCTTGCTATCATTTGCATCCTTGAGGTTGGACAGTATTGTACACAGTGTATATTTACAGCCTTCTTACAGCTAATTTATACCTTTTCTTACCTGGCAGACCTCTGGAGGAAATTTCTCTTAAGAATACCTGACTTTTTCTACACATATTCACATATTCTTGGGTGAGATTATGCATACAACTTAATACCACTCCCGGGATCTGAACCGTGCCTGTTTGTGCAAAAAGGTACAACACATTTGTGTTTAATCACAGTGAGCCACTGAGGAACTGCTGCTTCTTTCTTGACTGTTTTCTGCCTAATACTCTCTTGTTTGCAGAATCTGCCTTGTAATTCTGACATTCATGCATGGCAGATAGTTCTTATACTGTGCTTTCATACTTCGACATATTACAGTATGGAAAACAATGGTTAACCCAACATTACTATTCAGGGATCAGATCTTGGTGCGTGGAACATTTCTTATAATCTGTTTTACAACTCCACAATCTTTGTCAGATGAACCTCAATTAATTAATGTTGTCAGAGCTATAGTTGCTGTCCAGAACCTGTACACATTTAGATTCATACTACCACATACCAAAGTAAACAAAACAGTCTGAGGTTTTGAGTTTTATTGACAGGTACTGACACTTTTATTGATATATATCCTGTATGTCACTATTACTCTGCTAATGTCTCATTTATTCAGTACAAACAATGCACATTTGTAATTACTGGCAGGTGACATTCTACTCCTTTCTATTTATTTGCCCTGACTACTAGAAGCTATATTTGTACTCACCAGCCTTGAGATGCAGCCTTAGCAGCCTGCAGGCATGGGCATCCATGTTCGCAGCCCACTCACCTGCAGCTGTACAGGAGATAGATAAATATTTATGCATAACTATCCATCTCATACTTAGGCTGGACTTTGATAAAAAAAATTGATACTGATACTTACATTCATCTGAGACATTCTGTGCCCGAGTGTCTTGGATCCAATGGTCCAAGAGATCCCTCTTCCTACGATTGAGGTCAGCATAATGGTGCCAGACCTGCTCATCAGTCCGAGGGATGCCAGTAACACTGGTAAGATCATGTGTGAGATGGTCCCAGGCCTCTGCTTTGTACTGTGAGCCCTGGTACTAGCCCTGCATCTGTCTCTCTTCATGGTCTTACACAAGGAGTCCAACCATGACCCTGGATTCCTGAATGCCCCAGCACTGCACCCAAAAGCGAGATCCCTCTCCAACTCCAGCTATGGTGGCTGCAGTGATTAGCTACAACTGGTTATGGGCTATATTCCCACTTATGAAGTTTAAATAGGGCTGCTTTCCTGCCCTTTGCCATGATTGGGCCATTTTGAATATGCTGCGCTTAGCTCAGCTATGCACAAACCTGCTTAACTAAGACTGGCATTGCTTAAAAGTTTAGATGTTGAGCTCTGCTTACCAATGCACAATTCCACTTAGCTGGGCTATTCATTGCTTAGAATTTATATTTAAGCAATGTTTACACCAGCTAAGCATACTTCTGCACTGCTTAGCATTGCTCAAATATAATTTTATAGACTATCACCTTTTGGGATTGATTTATCATTAATGACATATTATAATTTTATGTCTAACCTCCCTGACATCCCCCTATGTTCTTTCATTACATTTATTATTGTGTGACTATACTGCATGGGGTACTTGTCTTTATATGAGGGTTTCACATCTTTTCTGGACTGACACCTCACTTTTGGACCTACTACACTACCCTGGTTGATAAATATATTATTTACTACCTCATTTAATAATACATATGACTTTTACAAATGCTTTCACATATAAAAGTGAACAGACTTCATTGTGGGCTCGAACTGTGAATGCCTGCATGCAAAACGGTAGCTCTAACCACTACACTATCTTGGATTGATAGTTTTACTTCTATATTTCTATTTAGCTCCTTCAGATATTTAAGCTATGCTAAGCACAGCTGTGCGACACACACACACGCTGTGCCTTGCTTAAACTTTACTTGGGATAATAAAAAAAATTAAATGGATTTTAAATTTTGCTCACTTTAGGGGTGTGCACATACCTTCAAAGTCTTTCAGCAAGACATCTGGGCAGAGTCATAAGTAACGGGGGACAACAGCACAAACATGGGGATGTTTTAAAATATTTCACTTACAAACCTTACATGTTGCTAGAATAACTGGTTTTGCATTGGCATTTTTTTTGCATGTATGATGTCTTGCACTCAAATGTCTGTGGTTATGTACTTTTACTTTGGCCTTCAATGGCCAGATATGTGGGGCAACAGTCTGGATATTCTGTGAATATCTGAACAGTTGTGTGGTATGTCTGCAAACAACTGTTGTTTACATTTAACAGTGCCATAATGGCAGTTTCTCAGTGTGGGGGGCGTGTAACATGTGCAGACACTGCTGTGACATGCCCCCTGCACTCATTCACAGATCGAGTCCATGCAGGTTATATAACAGCGTGCCTTCATGAATATGCAAGGTGCACTGCTGTGCTGCATGGGCATGATCCACTCCATGCAATAATAGACTTATTCTTGCACAGAGCTTTCATGAATCCCGGGGATATTTTTCAATCTATGAAACTCTTATTGAAGGCATTAATTTCGACAGTTGTGGACACAGTATGGCCAAAAGCCATGGTTCTCTAAGCAATTTACAGAAAATTATACTCAGTAGAGTGCAAAGAGTGTGTCTAACTACACCCTTGTTTTGTAAATAAGTTGTGGTTGTGAAAGAAGGCATATGGGATTGGTGCAGTCATCTAGCAGATTAAAACATTTCTCCAGAGCAAAAGTTGTTTAAGCATAGCTGTATTGGAGGTCATGCTCATCTAACTGTAAACAACCCCCCTCACATGTACCACACACAAAGACACAAGTTCTCCATACTGAGCCTTGAACTTACTACCTATCTAGTTACACAATGTAGAGCGCACACAGTATTGGTTATAAGACCAGCAGAAGTCTGATTCTTAGAGGAAGTGGGTGCACTTTTCTCAGGATAACCTCATCAGTGTATTTCAGAGAGGATTATTCTGTAAAAAACTGTGATAAAGTATCTGTGTGCAAAGTCAAATTGTATTTTTCTCATAGGAAATGGATAGAACACCAAGTGTTACACACACGTTTCTCATCAAACCTCCTAAACAAGCTGGAGGGTGCAGTATCAGTCACAAGCACCACAGGAGAAAACTGACACTTAAGGGGACAGAGTGCACTTTTCTCAGCATGAACTCATCAGTGTGTTTGAGAGAAGATGTTTCTGTAAAAAGTAGGATAAGGGACCTATGTGCAAAGTTAAAAGCATTCTTCTATTGCGAAGTGGATACAGCATCAAGCAACACACACACACACACACACACACACACACACACACACACACACACACACACACACACACACACACACGCACACACACATTTCCGATGTAGGGAATAGAACATCCTATCTATCTAGTTACACATCTCTATGACACAATATTATTTACAAGTAATACAGGAGAAGACTGACTTTAAGGATGTGAAAAAGCACATTTGTACTTCTTGAAAATCCACAGTTTGAAACAGATGTTTCTGTAAATCACAGGTTGTGCATCAAATGCATACATGTGCACAGGACAATGTAACATCACTATGATTGCCCCATGTAATTCCATACTTCTTGACTAACACTTAGATAATGTCTTTTATCTACATTGCATTACTATAAGGGACATCAACCTGTGTCACTGTATGGGATGTCAAGGAAATTCACAGTTGTAAACTAGTTTATTATCATTCAGACTTTCCTGCCATTTTATGCTGGGATGATCACACACTTGTCTCATACTTACACAATGTGCATTGACAAGACAAACATGCAAGTCATACATAGGACAGTGCACTGTAGAATAACAGCGATGGACTGTGTGAAAATAGGTTAAGAAACTTTTAACACAGTTGCAAGTGTAAACAGTGTAGAGCAGACATACATTAACTGACTAAAATAACTAAATTAACATCAGTCTGAAATCAAGATAACCTGTTGCCAAGATTAATGCAGACATACAAACATTGTGCAACCTGAAACAATATTTATTTATTTTTTTTTACTCTTTGAGCACAGCACTGCCAAGCTAAATTGCTCTATTGATTGCAAAGTATGAGAGCATGCATAGTTATATCTCGATGTGATGAACTTTGAATGGGAATTAATAGTAATTTGTGTTGCTCAGTGCCTGTAGTCATGCAAAAATCTGTACAAAACAAGCTGCACAATAGTGAGCAGGAAGATTAGTATAGCAGCAGGATAATGATGGCGTATTAACAAAATGTGTATCCATCATTTACAGCCAAAGGAGTCAGACAAACATTCTGAAACTGTTTGTAATCCATCTGAATTATAACCTTTAAATCATTCCAAGAAAAACATTTATACTACATATATTGAAGAGTATTTCCCACAGTTGCCACCAAAACATATATTTGCAATGAGAAATGTGTTCAGATGTACTGAAAATGTGACATTGTATCAAGTCACATTGAAAGTGAAATGGAAACAAGTTATGAAATTGTGCTTTCTCCTTTGACAATAAATGATTGGATGATTGTGATATTGCCAACAGTTAAGTTATCCATGTACTTACAAAATGTTTAACAAAGACTGCTAATAATGCAGATATATTCCTACATTTCTTTATGGTGTCTCATTCCGTTATCTATGCTTTCTTCATGGCAATTCTATCTCCATTTTATTGCATATGGTATCTGTAGCAATGCTTAAAGTACTCCCACGAATAAAAACATTTCTTACTAAGGGGGCAATAACTGCAGTCATTAAAGCCAGCATTTAAATATTACAAATGTTGCACTTTCAAGCTTTATTGGTAAGTCTGTTCTCCCTGACATACCTTCTACCTAAACAGTAAGGTCTTATGTATTTATTTGATATATATATATATATATATATATATATATATATATATATATATATATATATATATATATATATATATACACTTTTTCCATATCACAATACTCTATTGTATTTTTCTGTAACTTGTGTAAAAACTTTTTTTTAAAATTCAATCCGCCATTCAGGCAAGTTTTTATAGATGTCCTTCCTGGTTATATCCTTCCATAATTGCAGTGCTTATCACTTTCTATTTGTTTCTCATAACTTCCCATTCATTCTTTTTATTCTCTTTCCTATTTTAATATACTCCCTTTCTTTCATCACCTCCACTCCATCCATATTGCTAAATGGTCTGAAAAACCCGTAGCAACTGTATCACCATCTGCTACCCCCAATCCTTCTGATTATAGAAGATAAACAATTTCACAGCCAGGTACCTATCTTCTGTAAGTCCATTGACTTTTAGTCCACACAACTAATTTACCAGATTTCCTCACTTCCTGTATTTTTTTTACATACTTCTATTTCTTTTTATATTCTCCCCTTGAATCACAATTAAACTCCTCTGCAATTATAATTTTCCTGTTAACCAACACAAAGACTAATATTTGATGAAACAGATTCTAGGATGGATTCCTTAACAGCTACACTATGTTGCTGCAATTGTGTTGTTGGAAAGATGCACCACCAGCACAAAAGAGTGCTGTTTGTTAGTCCTTAAATGGCTCTTCATGTCATGAAGAGCCACAAAACAAAGGGAAATATTAGAATATGCTAATGACAGCACAAAGAGATGAATTTCATGCTAATTAACCAATCCAACGTGGTGGAGCTATTCAGGAAGCTATAAAGCAATCGTGTAGACTCCATGCTCATTTTTGCCTTGAAGTACAAAACTCTTTGGAATACAGACACAGTTCATAGGATCATAGGATCATAAGAAGTTACTAGACTAATGGTCCTAAGGCCCTTACAAGCCTAATCAAGTTCTTCCCTTATTTCCACAATCAGCACCAATTGCCTCTGTCCAGGAGGGACACAGAAGAACCACTGGGGTGAATTTACAGTTACCCATCCAATCGTCCAGATTGCATTTGAAGAAGGTCAATGAGGTGCTGTGTTTGACATGAAGTGGGAGTCCATTCCAAAGGTGGGGTAACCTCTAGAGACAAATATGTCCCTCCAGTGGGTTCTATTAATGTCACATGCCAGGTTAAGGTCTTTAGAGCGAGTAACCCATGTACCATTTGACTTACGGATATACAGCATTTCCAATAAAGTAGGGTCAGAGATTGCCTTATATGCAAGGCATAGATTGCCTCTGAGTAATCTGTATGAAGCAGAATAAAGTGTCAGTGATTTCAGATGATCCACATAGGACAAATGCTGAAGACTTTGAATTTTCCTTGTGAGGAACCTTTGTGGTCTCTCCAGTTGTTGCAGGTGCTTGGAAAGGTACATACCAAAAGGGGCATTGTACTCAATTATTAGCCTGATGAGGGAAGGGTGCAGAGAGTTTATAATTTCTTTTTTTCTGGATGCAATGCCCTTACTTATGACATGAGAAATATAGAATGCCTTTCATACCACTGTGGAGACATGGTGATCAAAGGTAAGGTTGTTCTCAACCTATGTGGCCAGGTCTCTCACCACTGAATGCATACTTAGGGTATTGTTACTGATGTGGTAGTTAGCAGGAACATCACCCTTACTGAAAGGGATGATAATACATTTTTTTTGTATTGAGTTTAAGGCCATGACTTTGGCACCAGTCATTCGTTTGTGTAAGCCCCTCTTGTAGGATGTTGACATCATTTGGAGATTCTATGATTGTTCCCAGTTTGCAGTCACCACCAAACTTTGTCAGCCACAGACCTTCAGTTTTAGATTGTACTTTGGAGAAATACATTCCAAACAGTAGAGGTCCCAAGACGGATCCCTGTGGAACACCACTAGTTACAGGTCTGCTGTTGGAGATGGATTCCACTGTTTTAACTATATGGGTTCTATCAGTGAGCCAGTTAGCGACCCATCTAATGATATAAGCATTGATACCTGGCTGGGTGAGTTTGTCAATGATGTCTGAGTGGGGGATAGTGTCAAAAGCCTTGGCTAATACTAGATAGGCTGTATGCACAGATTTCCCCCTGTCCAGGCCCTTGTTGACTGTGTCAAAGAAGTCCTCCAGGTTTAACAGAGATGATCTCCCTTTGACAAATCAAAACTGAGTAGGGTCAGGTGTTTGGCGATAACCTATATCTTTGTTGAGGAGGTCCATGATGGTTTGCTCTATGGCCTTGCAGATAAGGCTAGTCAGGCTTATAGTTCTATAGTTCCCGGGGTCAGGAGAAGCACCACCTTTGTGCAAGGGGATAACAGTGGCCATTTTTCATTTAGTTAGGATGAAGTCAGTGCTTAGACTATTATTGAAAAGAGTACCCAATGATGTTGCTAATTCTTGTTTGAGCCCATGAAGAACACAACCTGGGATGTTATCAGGTCCCATAGATGTTGTGTTTTTACCTTAGAGAGGGTATTTATGACCTTCTCTTTAGAGATTCAAGGTAGAGGACAGGTGGTAGGGAAGTCATGGGGTATGTGTGGTAGGGACAGAGGAATGAAGTTTTCATAGAACCTGTCAACTAACAGGTTAGAGATCTCCACAGGCTCAGTATATGTGGTATCATTAACTACCAGTTCAGCACAAATCTGGGCTTTTTCCTTTAGGTTAAGGATGTAACTAAAGAATGCTATATGGTTGTCCTTAGTTGAGGAAGCTAATTTGGATTTGTAGTTTGCTTTGGAGGACTTCAGAAGAAATCTTATTTGCTTATTTAAGCTGAGGAGGGACTGTTTCCAGTTTAGAGCTTGCTTCTTCTTACTCTTAGACAGCAATTACTTCCTCTTATTATAAAGCCTGTTAATGGCAGTTGTCCACCAGGCAGGTTTGCTCTTCCTTGAGGAGCTTGTCTTGGTCCTATCAGGTTTGGCCATGTCAATGCAGTTATACAGGTGCTTATATAAAGCATTGGTGTAGAGCTTGGCATAGTTGCTATTTCCATCTGAGGGGGGAGGTGCAGTAAAGCTATTTATACCATCCCTTAAGAGGTTATCGTCTGCTTTGGAGAAGTTTTAAAGTTTAGTTGCTGCGGGGGGGGGGGGGTCAGGTGTGATATTTACTTTGAATGAGACTAATTTGTGGCCAGATCTCACTGGGGAAGACCTCACAGTGGGGTTGCTACAGTGGTCGCCCATATTGGTAAGCACCAGATCCAGGATGTTGGTACCCCTTGTGGCTGGTTGATACCCCCACAAGGGGTACCAACATCCTGGATCTGGTGCTTACCAATATGGACGACCACTGTAGCAACCCCACTGTGAGGTCTTCCCCAGTGAGATCTGGCCACAAATCAGGTCTCTGTGACTGCACAAATGTCTATGTTTTGCTACATGTCTATGTCTATGCATTTAGAAGAAAAACAATTATGAGTTGCTGCTGCTATCATTATGCTGTATGTGCAACAGGCTTTAAATCAGCTGCTGCAATCAGACCTTGGGCAAGAAAGATGTTCAGACCCCATTTGCCTTATCATGGAGTGCATGAAGCAGAAAATGCAGAACAGTACACAGTGGACAGGGACACATTAAAGGAACTGTGCAATCTCTGCTGCACCCACCTCAGGACCCAGGGAAATCATGGAGAACCCATCCCAGTGGAAAGAAAGAAAGAAAGATATGTATAGAATTAAGAGTACTAGCTACTGTTACTTTCCAGAGCCCTACAGTGGATATTTTTATATTTTTTGACATTTAATTACCAAAAATGTCTGACTGAGTAGGTGCCCATTTTTGGTGGAGGCCTGAGGAGAAAAACTCTGACGTATTACAAAACATGTTAAGAACAACATTTATACATTTTTTTAAAAATAATACAAAAAAACTCCAATGTAAATAATTTTACCAAATTAGGCATAGTATGAAAACATTGGTTAAGAACAGATGCACATTAAATGACAATAATTTAATATTTAGAGAAATGTTAGCCAGTTTATAGAGAAATTAAAATTAAGGTAGCATAATGCAAACAGCAATTGCAATATGAATTGAGAGAAAAAGCAGGCTTATTGTATATTTACAGAGAAAGTCAGGGGAGAGAAATTGATAGAAGTAAGGGAGTGAAGAAGGGATGGTAAAGAGGTGTAAGGTATAAACAGGTACTTGTTGACATTTAGGGATAGGTTTTCATGGCGTTGAGCAATTAAGTCTTTCAGAATGGTTTTGAAGAATGGAAGGGAAGGGTATTTACCTGTTGGATGCAAGTAAAGAGTTCCAGGCCTTAGTAACATGATACATGTACAGACAATGACCAGCAGATTTGATAGGTTTGTAGACAGACTGGAGTTTTTGGTCACTGGATTGTAATGACCAACTTGCAACATAGTTATGCAGAATGTTATTTAGTGTTAGAAAAGCAGATGGATTCTGGATAATTTTATAGGTGGTACAAGGCGGTTTACTATCACATGTTTGACACTACTGTGGCCGAAAGTGCATATATCTGAAGAAAATGTTTGGAAATTACAACACTGACCACAGTAAATGCTGAACTGAGAATTTCAGTGAAGTCAAATGTCGAACATTTCAACTTCACTGAAATTCTCTTAGCCACTAAACATATTTTAACATGTTTTGCAGAGGGGCAAGCCCCCCTGCACCCCCACCCCCTACTTATATATACAAACTCCGAGATCGCACTACACTGAAGAAAGGGTACACTTCCCAATCCCCGCTATAGTTCGATCTGCACTACACTGTCAAACCTTGCTATAGCGGCAGTTCACTATTGTAAGGTTCAACAATATAGTACTCGCACTAATGGTTCTGCTACCTGATTTACGCACATACATTGATTTCACACAGTGCGATCAACTATGTGATTGTAAACCGGTACGAGGCTGTATATATGCTACTTGATTGTGTAGTTCTAACCAAGTTAGGCTTTTTAGTGCTATACAGTGGTGGGTTCTAAAAGGGGTATTTGCTGCAAATTTAGCAACTTCATTATAGCATTGTTCAAGTTTTGATTTTTGTGATGCCTGGATATTGGTAAGGATTGGAGCACCATAAAGAAGTGTGGAGAAGAGGCAAGTAGTGGCAAGTGTAGGTTTAGTTGCATTGGTGAGAAACGTTTTGGCTCTATAAAACATCCCTAGTTTTTTATGAGTTTTTCTTATTTAGTGTTGCGTATGCAGGTTTAATTTATGATCATCATCTACTGTCATCCGTAATAATGTGCCCTGAGAAATGATATCAATGGTTGTGTTATCAAGACAAAGAACTTTCAATTTTGTTTCTTCATGAGAGACAGAGTTGGGGAAAAAGTAGTAGTTTTTTTTTAGGGTTGAGCATAAGTTGTAAATTACAAAGCTATATCTCAGAGGCTGCTAAAGCTTCCCGTGTAATTTTTTGGAGATGTGATGTTGTCAGATGTGCAAATAAGTGTGGAGTCATCTGCGTACTATATTTGGGAGGCATGACGCATGGATGTGTGGGAGAGTGTTGATGGGAATGTTAAAGAGGAAGAGAACAAATATTAAGACTTGTGATACACCTGTGGTGACTCTGGGAAAGATGGAGAGAGGGCGGAGTGCCATTTTACTGACTGATACCTGTTGGATAGGTAGCTTTTGAACCATAGAAAGCTGGGCTGAGTGAGACCTAATGAGGACATTTGAAATAGAAGTTTGCTTTGACAAACTGTGTTAAAGGCTTTTGACAAGTCTAGAAATAAGGAGGAGACTAGTTTGCTGTTGTCTCAAGCTTTATTGATGGTATCTATATAGGTTGGAAGTGCACTGTTAGTATTATGGGAAGGATGGAAGTCATATGATGCAGGGTACTGGAGTTCTTCCTGCAGAAGATTGTTTTGCAATTGCTTTTGAGTACATTTTTCAAGTATTTTCAAGAGGTTGGGATACGATTGCTATAGGTCTAAACTTAGTAATTTCTGTTGAATTTCCTCCTTTGTGCAGAGGAATATTATGTAACTTTTTTCAGAGAGAGGGAATGTAGAATTCATGGACTGGCCAGTTTATAAGTATTGAGACAGGATAGTCAATGCTACTGGCTGCTATTTTAAGGTATTCATTTGGAAGAGCATCAGCTGAAGTAGAGCATAGTTTGAGTTTGTTCAGGAATAGTTTTAAACAGGATGCATGTACTGGTTTGAAGGTGAAACTAGATGTAGTGACACGTCTGTTGGGCAGGGTTTTGATTAGATGTTGGGGAGTCTCTTCCTTCTAGGAGGTACAAGGCCTTCTCTCTCCTTTGGCAAAGATCATGGAGAAATGCATTCATAGACAATTACTTGACCATCTAACCCAAAATAATGTACTTTCCAACTGTCAACATGGATTCAGACCTTCACATAGCACTACCACTGCCCTTCTTTCCTTCACAGATTGTATCAATAAAAACTGCAACCTTAACAAGCTTTCTTCAGCACTATTTATTGACCTGTCTAAAGCTTTTGACATGGTAAATCAACAGATTCTCATCAAAATACTTAAATCCCTGTCACTAGATACATCTTCCATAAAGTGGTTCCAGTCCTACCTAGATAAAAAACAACAGGCCGTACTATGGCACAAGTCTCTATCCACCCTCCTGCCCATTAACCTTTGTGTCCCTCAAGGATCCATCCTAGGACCTCTACTTTTTTCCATATTTATTAATGACCTTCATCTTGCCATCCCCCAAGCCACATGCATACAATATGCTGATGACTCCACACTGATATGCTCAGCCACTTCCTCTTCTGAACTTCACTTTCTTACCCAGAAAGTATTTAACACAGTTGAACAATGGTTTACATATAGGTGCCTTCTCGTAAACCCCAAAAAGACTAAACTCCTTCTCTTCTCTCCTACCCAAAAGTTCTCTCCTCTTGATTTCTCAGTTATCTCTACCAATAAAACTAGTATATCACCAGACCCAACCACCAAACTATTGGGTATCACTATTGACAACAATTTAAACTTTGATATCCATATTAACAATACTATAAAGACTGTCAACAAAAAAACTTGTCTCTCTCTATAGGATTAAAACCTTCCTTTGACCTACAGCTAAAACCACTATAGCTCACACTCATCTAATCTCTACACTTCTTTATGCCAAACCCATTTTTACTAAGCTATCTAAAAATAACCTTAGCAAATTGGAAATGTCCTACAATAACATTGCCAGATTTGCTACAGGCAACCCATTCAGAACCCACCATTGCATTAATATAAAGCAGCTGGGATGGCTTGAACTACAAAACCTGATTAAATTCCATCAACTATCTATAGCCCACAACACTCTTTATAAACCTTCCAAAACTCCTATTCGAGCCACACTCATCACCCCCTATAAAAATTTGAAATCATTAAGGTCTTCTCACAAACTTCTAGTACATACGTCTAAACCAAACAACAAGGCTGGCGACTCCCTCTTTAATACTGTTGGAAAAGCCAGGAATCTCTTCCCCAGTGAACTTTCCTCACTTCCCTCACTATCACTCTTCAAAATCAAACTGAAAGTGTTCCTCAGAACACACTGTTTATGCCCCTGTACTAAGCCTGACTAGATATGTGTCTCTTCATACTTTGCTCTAACTACCCTTTCTACTCATAAACTATGATTCCTTCCTTATTGATCACAATACTATCTCCCTCTAGAACATCATATATTATACCAGTATGCTATATTATGCCTGCATTCTGCACTGCTGAATGTACTGTGTTAACCTGTAATATGCATTGTAAATATGATTTTTGTTTAATGTTGCTTATTTGTTATGTTGTTGTTTTCTTTGTTCTGTCTTGGAGCTTATCTCCCCGGGGCTCTACTGAAAATGGGCATGTATCCAGTTAGACTAGCCCGGTCAACAAATGTAAAACAAAATAAAATAAAATAAAATTATTGGTTAGAAATGCTATATTATCTATGAAACAATAGATGAATCATATTGTGGTTTTGTGTTGTGAGTTAATGGGAGGAAAGTTAGGGGTGAATAATTTGCAGGGATGCAAGACATTTTTAATGGCTGTTCAGAACCTATCCATAATTTTTTAAGGTTGTGTTTACTACCATTCTGAAAGTTATTACAGTACAGTTTTTTGTCTTCATTTATTTGCTTTTTAGTATGATTGTAAAGCATTCTGAAATGTTCAAGATATTGTATTGTTTTATATTTTTTCCATTCTTTGTATGCTTTTTCTCTATCCTGCATTAGCATTCTACTCTTTTTGGATAGCAAAATTGCATTATTTTTCTTTTTAGTCTCTTTCTTCTAGGAGGTACAAGGCTATTCAAGAAAGTTGTATTGCATTCATTTACAGCATTATCTAAAGGGATTATTTTTAGGAAGGTCCAGTTAATAGATGATAGGGTAGTAATGAAAATTTCTGGATTAAATTAGGAAAGGTTACATGTTGTTTTATACATATGCTATTTAGGTGGGAGTGTGAGATGTCTGGTTGTATAGATTGGGAAATGATCACTTGGACAGTCTGACATTGTACCTGTGGTGGTGTATTTGCTAGGATCTGATACTAGGATCCAGTCTAATATAGAACTAAATGTCTTGCTATAATTTGTGGGGCTATTAATTAGTTGTGTGAAACCAAATAAGTTCACACTAGATGTAGAGGAGTTAGAGTTTATGTCCAACCAACATTCACATCATCTAATAATATTTTTTCTAGTGGAATTTTTATGGGTATCCAGTGCAGGATATGTTCTTATACAGTTATATTGTCAACACAAAAGTTGTTAAAGACAGTAATACATATTTGTTTATAATTGTTTAATTTCAGAAAAGAATAAGAAGCTCTCTTGAACAGAATTTTGGTACTGGTTTATTGTAAGGGGGAATGTGATAGTTGTTGGGAAATATTAAAGCAATACCACTACCTTTCCTCTTGCTTAGGTCATCGTGGATGATGTTATAGCTGTGAGGTATAATTTTGATGGTTTTATGCTGGGTTTAAGTCATTTTTCAGTTACAGTAATAATATCAGGTTTATGTTGGGTAGTCCAATCATGTAGTTCAGCAAGCGCAGTGGCCTTCCACCATCAGGTCAAACTCTAACACAGAGTTATCAGTTTATAGCCAGTATAAAACAATTAACAGAGAGGTACAAAGCAGAACAAGTTTTCATTCATTTACATACTTTTTAAAGGGCACAGGCTCAACGTACATAAAGCTTATCCAATTTGAATGAAATTGGTACAAATATAACACACTGCCAAGGTCTATTCATTGTTCTACACAGTCTTAGACCAAAGAGAAACATAATAACACGTGGCACATACCTGCACTGTGAAGGGAGATGGTGAGTGAGTGAGAGGAAACAATGGTTAGGGGATATTTGTCTATACATTATACTACAGTAAACCTCCCATCTTCAGCTCAAATTATAATAAGAGTAATCAGTTTATATAGCCATTACAAAGTAGTTAATAGACAGATACAAAGTAGAACAAATTTTCTTTCATTTCCTGAATGCAGAAACCAGGAAGCTAGGGAGACTAAGAACTGGCACATATAGCGTAACTGTCAGTGCCCAACATTTTCCAGCACAGGGCAGGCACATTTTGACTAATTGCAGTTAATATACAGCAAGGTTCTTCAAGTTAAATTTGCTTACATAGTACAATGACAGAATTCTCAGCAAAAACATTTAGGAGTTGTGCCTCGTGGCAGTGCTCCTGCAGCATCAGGGTCAGATGTACTGACTACAGACTATTGTACAATGACACAGTTTTCAGTGAAAATGTTTGGGAGTTGGGCCTTGTGGCAGAGTTCCTGAAGTATCAGGGTAAGATAAACTGCCTACAGGATGTTGTACAATGACAAAATTCTCAGTGAGAGCATTTGGGAGTTGGTGCTTGTGGCAGAGATCATGCTGTATGGGGGTTGGATGTAGCGACCACTGGCTATTGTACAATGACAAAATTCTCAGTGAAAACATTTCAAAGCTGGGCCTTGTGACAGAGCTCCTGCAGTATCATGGTTGGGTGATGTGATCACAGGCTCTGCACTGTGAAGGAAGCTGGTAAACTGAGTGATATATTACAAGTGTCACAGGCATCAGCCTCTGGAATATTACATCAGTTTTTAAATGCAATGGTACAACATGCAAGGAAGCATATTTGTTTCCCACACACCCCACAGGAGAAAACAAGAATCACACTGGAATTTTATGAAATAGCACACTTCCCTTAAGTGTTGGGAGCCACAGCTTACACACACATAGAATTAAAAGCCCCACCCATTGAACAGGGAAAAAGATACATCAACAGGAAGGGATATCACTCCAAACTGTCAGGTTGCCTGCAATCCCCAGGGATAATCTACAATGTCCATGCAGTTAACCCAGGCAGTTTTCATGACTCAAATTTATGGCACACCTGTGAGACGTAAACAAGGTTTAGTAGGGGTGATCTTCCATAAGGGTATGTAGTGGGAGATGCAGGTTATGCACTGGAGCCCTGGCTCATGGCACCCACGAGAAGCCCACACAATCCCACTGAGCAAGGACAAAAAGAGGCCCACACTTAAACTAAGAATATCACAGAACATGTGTTTGGATTGCTCAAGTCAAGTTTCCAGAGCTAGACATACCAAGTGTTGCCCTGCAGTATGATCCATGCAGCTCTGCACAAATGCTCATAGTCCGTGCCATGTTACATAATACAGTTTTCAGGAAACAGTTTCAATAAGGACAGCAAGGTGCAGAATCACAGTTTTAAAGACCACAGGCAGGGCCAACAGTAGCAGATGCAGATAAGGAGTCTGATGGAGAATCACCACCTGTAGATAGTCATAGCATATGGCAGTGTGCACAGTGTGTTCTGGCTCTGGCTAAGAGGGAAAGGATAACACACACAGTCATTACCTAGTACAAAGCTTAAGATCCCATGCACATACAAATATGAAAGCTTACCTGTCAAACTACACAGTCTTTACTTAACTGTGTAATGGCTGTGTTCTGATAATATCTGACAGGGACAGCCCACTAAGTAACAATTTGTACTTGCAGTAATGACAAGGTAAGTGTAGAACCTGTAAGGGAAAAAAGTTAAATAACTGAGTGCTCTTATATGGAAATATGTATAGGCCCCTAAGCAGAGCATTTGTCTGAGGTGTACAGTTATGTCAGTAATAGCTTATATGACTGATGCTTTTAATATATAGCTATGTATTCTACCCATAACTGTGCATTGACTGTTTCCATTGACCACTGTGTATAATCCATGGAATAGGCCACTTATACTATCATTTGCACAAGTATAGCAAGATGTAAGACTGAAATACCTACTGTTTCAACAGGATTGCTTATAGGGTTGCCACCCCTCCATTTTTTTTCCCGACTATCCGGAAATCAAACTGATTCTCCTGTAATCCAGAAAACACTGTACAAACTCCGATATTCTATTTCAAAAAAGGAAACAGACTATCAGAGTTTGTAAATCGGCTGATTCACTATGCCTTTCTGTAAAAAAGCATAGTAAAGCAGCCGAAAACAGACAGCGGGAATGGAAAAAGAGGGCATTTCTCACCAAGTGATGTCACCATTATGTCACAAAATGGGCGGACTATGGTCGGGAGAGGGGTGGGGTGGGTGGAGTTACTGGTGATGCGAGGGGTGTGGCTTTACTCCAGTTTTAGCCACAATGAAAGGTGACAACCCTAATTGCTTACAATACTAGCTGAAGTACAATGAGGTTGAACAATTACATAAATAGTTATTCACAAATGGTTAGAAACTTTTCTTCAGCAGTACATACTGATAAATGCAAGCTTGTGAGTAAGCAGCAGTAGCTATCCACTGTGGGCTTCAGACTTATATGCAACCCTAAGTTACAAAAACATGTGCAAAGGGCAAAACACAGTCATCATCATTTAACAGGGTAGTTGGGTGATGGCAACAGGGCAAGGCTGACATCTAAGAAGTGAGTTTGTACCAGTAAGAAGCACATGTATTTCTTAAAGTATACAATGGTTAGGGCCAGTAACAAGAGATGCATAGTACTCAGCAGACCTATTTCGATAGCTTGCATGATTGTGAGGTGGTATGGGCAAGTGTTATTATAGCAATAACCCATGCCTGGGTGTGGGTAATGCTGGTGTGGGTAAATACAGCATTATCCACACCAAGAAGTGGGTTATTGCTATTGTACAATGACATTATTTAAGAAAAAAAAATACTTACTTTTCTTAAATAATGGCATTGTATAATGCCTCCTTGCTGCCCTTCCGCAGCTGTCTGGTATTCTGCGGCAGTTCTGATATACTGGGCATGTGTATGCTTATGCAGTACATCAGAGCTGTTGATGGAAGCAACAGAGAAAGCAAGATCTCCGTTACTTTTTACAAACTGTCTTGGTATGTTAAAGGAGTTTAACATAGTGAGACAGCTTTAAAAAAAGCAACAGATAATCTCTGTTATTTTTTTAAAGCTGTCTTGCTTTGTTAAACCCATTTAACATAGTGAGACAGCTTTAAAAAAAGCAACTGAAGATCTCCATTACATTTTTTTAAAGCTGTCTCGCTATGTTAAACTCCTTTAACATAGCGAGACGTTGCTGTAAAAAAAGACATACTAATGGAAAAAGTCCGGGCTACCAGACATTTTTCCATTAGTATAAGTCTGATTTACAACGTGCACTCTGACCAATCAGCGTGCACACTTTGGAATATTAATGGGGGGGTCGTTGTATAATATTATTTTTTTAATGTGTGTGTCTACATGAACACAATCAAGCACTGTTCTAGCACTACATCCTGGCATCTCAGACATCTGTTAGCCATGCATGGTAGAGTAGTCAGTTCAATATCATTGCCCCCAATCATGAGAACTACCTTTGCCAGGAGTTGCATTGCCACTTCTATGGCCCTGGCTAGAAGTCAGGGTGCTTCCTGAATGCGAATGTTGTCTGCTAGATCAGCTCTCATCACAGCTACATCCAGGACCACAGCTCTGTGGCATAGCACATCTGAGTGAGGACACCAAATCACTGATGGAACAGTGGAAGTAGTGCCACTATGGGAACTAGATCTGACACAGCCACACCTGCTAACACCAGAAGATGTGGCAGATCTCCGGCCATGTGGATGCCCACTATCCCAAAGCAGAGGTACTATCACAGACACTGCCTAATCCAGTGTATCATTTATCCTGTCCAAGGAGTCACCCATACAGTTCAAATAGTCATGAACATCAGAATGCACAATGTTTAGTGGATGCACTATCTGTTCAGAGGCAGTGAGGTATGTGCCTTTGCCTCCAGAAAATATATGTCTGGTTACACCTAATGACACACCAGCATCAGGAGGAGGGTAGATAGCAAGCCTCCTCCAAGCAACTCTACCAACCATCCTGTGTGACAACTCACCCTCATGATGGCCATGGGAAGAATCGACCAGCTCTGCAAGTGGAGTAACCACACTACCCTAATCAACTATATCACCCTCAACCTATTTTATATCACAGGTCTCAGTGTCATGGGTATGCATAAGCATACTGTCTATCTTCCAAATATGGGGAGGGGATTTGGGAGCCACAACATCACTGTCAGACTGACCCTCTGCACCCCAAACTGTGCCTCTTCATTAACACCACCATCTGTGGCTACTGATGCCCTGAGATCAGGTAGTAGGAGTTCCACAGTGCCACAGTCAAGATTACCTATGATAACAAGTAATAAGCACAACAAAGACAGAAATAGGGAATTCAAATAATCAAAACCTTGTGCAATACAAATGTTATTCTCAGTCATACCTAAATCTACCTTATATAGACTAATAACAATAGAAACTGCATGCTTACCATATGCAGGTGGAGTTGTAGACTGCATTCCAGATGTTCCTGTGTGTAAGGAAGAGAGATGAAAGTAGGGTGATATGTATCACAATACAAATGAAACAAGTAACTGTGCAGATTAATAATCATCTCATACAAAAATATACAGACATGTTGAATCCCCCCAAACATTCTCCTTTATCTCTCTAGTACTGTGTCGTCTAACTCACACTTATCACTGGCTTTAGATATATTAGACATACGATCTATACATTTAAAGATACATAGAATGACATGTTATTTTTATTTATTTATTTATTTTTGCATACCAGGAAGTTCTGCTTGAGACACTCTGGGTCTCTCATTCACATCAATGATTCCTTATGAACCTCTAATGAGTTATCTGGATCACTGACAGTGAACAGGAACTCCTCTGGCTCAGTCAGTGATGGTTCTGTATCAAGACCACCCCACCACCATAGTCACCTGTTACCTGGCAACTGTAGCCACCCTACAAAGGGCAGAGGTAATCACATCAATTGTCATGAGTAATATCTGGGAGGAAGTTCTCCCATACCCTCCAACAGCATAAATGTTTTCAACCACCTGCTGCCATATCTTGTCTTGGGTGGTTTGGTCACCTCTACCTTTGTGTAAGAGAGGACCTCCATGGTGAAGGAAGGCCTGAATAATGACCTCATTTTTTGCATCAATGAATGGCAGCTTGTAGGGTACAGATGTCTTGGACACCATATCCCTGTATGAGATGAAACAAAAAACAGACACAAAATTACATTTATAGTACACCAACAGAATGGCCTTAATTCAATTATTTATGAATGTATGCATCCACCATACACATAACAACTGAAAAAGTAATGATCTCTAAGACTGCATGCAAGTTAAGATGACCCTCCCCAACAAAATTTGTAAAATAACAACAATTATAACAGTTCTATAATGTGGATTACAGTTGTGTAACTATGTAACACATCACATCATTAACAATACTAAGTCCCAAATAGAGGTAGAAATGAAAAAAAGTATTATAGTGCCATCTCCACTGCTGTTGAGGACAGCCAGGTAGATATCACAACCTTAACACATTCTTTAGGTTGTACATGCAAAATACCTGATGTTACTATGAAGTTATACTAGACTCTTCTGCAATAACAGAAAATAAAACATGCACAATTATATCAGGTAGCATTCTTTAACAAACTTTGTAATGAAGACAAATAACTGATATACATGGACTATGCCAATAGAAATGATAACAAAAATGGAAAGAAATAAACAATGGTTGCATTGAGCATTGCAATCCATCCTTAATGTTAAACTAAAAGCATCCTATGAAAAAAATAGCAACATGCCTTGCCAATAAATGAGTTTAGAAAGTAGATACATCTCCTTAAAGTGTATTAGCAATATCAAGCTCTCTGGATTCCTACAATGATGCAAGTTACTTAGCTACACAATTATTTTATATAGTGTAAATTCATCCCTCTGAGCACTGTGAGTATGCAAATGAGGTGTTAAATCATTAGCATTCCTAACAACCACAATCTGCTCTTACTGTAAGAAAAGTAAACATGGTGAAAGGAGTTACACAATTGCCCGCACATGCCCTTGCACTGCAAGGATGAGCATTGAGAAGTAACTGCTAATGGCTTACAGATGTCTTTGATTAGTCTGATTGCAGGAACAATCAATGTTTCACAGTCCACCCACTTTTTGTGCACTTACTAAGGATGCATCAGAGAGAAAAGCCTTACCAAAAAGTCTGAAAGTACATTGATTTAGGAGAGCAATATTCTTAACATTCAAATTATGCTTTAATGACCACAGTTACTGCCTCTTACTAAGAAATATCGTCCATATACAGTGAATATATTACTCATTGATACAGATACCATATGCAATAAATAAGAGACACCATTGCTCTTAGGAAAGCATTAATAAGGGATTGAGGCCCTGTAAATAAAGAGAGGAATCCGGCTGCAATGTTTGCACTCTTTTTGTTTAATATTGTGTGAGTACATGGGTATCATAACTGCCAATTGAGAAAGGATAACTTTCATACCTTGTTCCTGCTGCACTTTCAATGTAACTTGATGGAATGGCACATTTTGAGTACATCTAAACACTTTTTTCTTTGCTAATATATATTGTGGTCTATAGCAAATATGGGAAATAATCTGAATGTATTATTCTCAATACCTGGATTTGATGGTTTAAATCCATACAGGTTAGAGTTGCAAGATAAAGTTGTGGAAACAACAGACATGTACCTTCAAAGTGCTTGTTTCAAAATGTGTCCTTTTTTCTCTTTATCCTTTATGCTCCATGTGGTATTGCACTCCACTGACTGGTAGTAGCCCATAGCATGAACAGCAGTTCACTTCCCAAGGTAAAAACTGACACTTTTAATTTGGAATGCCATCAATAGTGCAGTTGAAATTATCATTGGTATACTTCCTCAGCACTGTGGGCAGTACTGAATGATAATATTCAAGCTGTCACATGCCTAGCTCTGTGACATTGGATGCAAATTAAATGAGCTTAAAGAAACAGTACATGTTATGTAAGTTTTAAACCTTTTTATAGATCATTTTACTGAGGTAGGTCTAAAAATATTGACACTAGGTGTGGTGTATGAATGTGCTGAGTTGGAAAACTTAAAAAATGTCAGTACTGAGTAAAACTGACAAGCAGATATGTCATTTGAAATGATTTCACTATTAATTTTGTGTGCTGTGTGAAATATGAAAGCATGTCTTCTGTTCTTTGTTCCTTTTTCCATTCTTTTAGCAATACCTAAAGTCCTGATATTGTGAGACATAAATGGAAGTAGTGAGGTGGCAAGGACAAGGCTGAATGTGCCAGTGCAATATACTAGTACCTCTTTTCATTTCTAGATATACACTTTGGTTCATTTCATGTTCCTTTAAATTGTTATCCAAAACATTTTTTTTTTATTTTTTATTATTTCTTTCTGCATTTGCATGCCATTTAGCAGCATGTAATCAAGTTTCATGGCTTAAGGAAAAAAATGAAAAATGTCATTTCCCTTGCCTCCTGTAGTGCAAATAACCCTGGCATCAGTACATGGCTATCAGCATCCTGAATAGTAATGACTGCATAGAAAGCACCTGACAGATATCTTACACAATATGTAAATTAAGTGATCTGAGAGAAATAAGACAGATAGTACAGTTTTCAAATCCTATTTAGAGATAATATTTAAACTAAAATAATGAGTAAAAAGGTGACACAGAAAAAACAATCAGTACAAACCAAAAGAAAAATCTAGCAAAGCTAGACTTTCCACTGTGTGATTCCTTAAACCTCTTGTATTAGAGGCAACATGGGATATATACAAATGACCCTTTAAGGGCAACAGGTGTTTTAGCTATATGACAATTATGAATGTCCATGAATTTTTTTTAAGTCTCTTTATGGACAAAATCAGGCTAATAAAGCCAAACCCCACTAGCTGTGGACATGAATGTTTCAGCTTTCTTATGGCATCATCAGCACAGCATAACTAGAATGTTTGGCTAACCTTTAGAAACACAGGGTTGTTGTACCCAGCTGATATCTTTAGCAATTAGGGTGGTGTCTGCAAAATATCAATGTGTGTGTTGGTTCAATACCCAGAAGCAGCAATTATTTTTATTACAAGATAGTATTTCTAAAATATTAACATTAATAATGAATGTCAGGAGCAGTTCAGTTATGGTAAATGCAATGATTACATATGATTGCATATATCCTATATGGCATAGGGAAATAAAGACTGATATTTCTTGTACCTTAGCAGTGACATTTCTTTATTTTATGACACCTAATACCTTCTATCATATCTGAATGCAGCAAATTTGTACAATAGTCAGTTGTCATATTTGTTTATATATTGGAAAAAAGTGTATTGAAAAAAATAAAATAATGTGACATGCCATGGATCTAATTCTCCATTTTTGTCTACTTGTACACTCTGTTTTGTTTTTTGTGTGGTTTATTATTTCTTCATATTCTGCTGTTTGCATGTTTACATACCTTGCTGTTGAGAACAGAATGACCAACAGCACAAAGAGGTTGACCAGCACTTTGGCTCAGCCCACCATACCTCTGCAGATGGAAGCACAGACACCCAGCATTTTGGGTTCACAACCTGTCAACATTTTCACCACAACTCCTGCTCTAACTGTTCCACCTGCTTCAGGTGGCTCTGCCCTGGCTGCTGGTTCAGTGGTACCCTCCAAGAGCAAGATCCGTGGAGATGGCAATTTTTTCACCTGGTGTAGAATAGAATGGAGAAAGGCCTCAGTGCCCGAATCAGCAGCATTGAAAAGGTAATGTATTATATTGCAAAAACAATGCCATGTGTGGCTCTGACTTGGGTAGCTGACCCAGGAGACAGTGATAATATTTCTGAGGGTGAGGACTAGATTCTCACTGTTCTCATGCTGGATGTGAGTGTACCTCTGATGCCCCCTACCTATCCCTGATCACGATGTCCCCCAAATTGTGTTCATTACCTTCCCTGTCTGTCTTGTATGCCCTGTATGTCTGCATCTGCTTTCTAACCTACCCTACCAACTTGACACTGACAATCCTAAGATCATTCCCTCTCTGCATAGAAAAATATTGGAAATGTCCCACAAAATATGCCCCATATATATACATCTCCACTTCACCTGCATGTCTTCTTAACACACTTGAATTGGTCCAATTGGAAATACAACATTATTTTGTTGTTGTCACCCATCCCTGGTGTGATGACTCTTTATAGGCATGAAATTATTTGTACAATTCTACATTTATGTTCTAAAGATGTAGAAATCTATGGTGCACTCTAACCATCTTCCTGCAAATGCCTGCATTCTTTCCCCTGAATCCTACTTTCTTCCACCATTTCCACATTTTCCATATCATCCATCTATGCTTTCTTTTAACATTTATCAACAAAAACAAATAAAATCACACACACAAAACACATAGTCAGAAATGGCCCATGGAAAAGCCTTTACATTTTGTCCTCAGCATTTGGGTGGGGGTTGCCATAGTACATCAGTACTGAGTGACACTGAGTGCTGTTTAATTTCCTATGAAAAAAGCTGAATATTTTAATTTCAGCTGCAGTAGTCTGGTTACTTTCTCACAAATGTACTTAAATCTGCTATGCTATGGGAAGATAGAGTACTGGTAAACTAATGGCAGTACTGTAAAACAATTACAGTAACAGTTTTTATGCTGCTGGATGCAATGAATTTAAAGTTCCTACCCCCTCCCCTTACCCTTATCTCAAGGGAGCAAGTTATCACTGCCCTCTCAAAGGCAAGAACTACAGTCCCCATGGGACCCAATAACATCCCAGGCTGCATCCTTCATGAACTCAGGCAGGAACTTGTAGCACCATTAGGCAACCTATTCAACCAAAGCCTGAGTACCGGCTTCATCCCAGCCAAGTGGAGGACAACCACTGTCATCCTCTTGCTTGGTAGAGCTTCCACTGATCCAGGAAATTATAGACCCATCAGCCTAACTAGCCTGATCTGCAAGGCCATGGAAAGGATTGTCATGGACATCATTAACAAGGACAATGGCAACCTCCAAACACTTGATCCCACAGTCACCAAAGCCATGGACGAGGGGAAGATGGTGCGCATCGCCTGCCTTGACCTGGCCAAAGCCTTCAATACTATTCCCCACTTGGGTATAATAGATAAAGTCTCTCAACTAGGCATTAATGCATATGTTACCAGATGGGTAGCCAACTGGCTCACTGATAGAACCTACCTAGTCAAAATAGGAGAAGGCACCTCAAGCAGTAGACCCATAATGAGTGGTGTACCCCAGGGATCAGTCTTTGGCCCTCTGTTGTTTGGGATATACTTTTCTTAGGTGCAGGCCAAAACCAGTGGGTTATGGCTGAACAAGTTTGCAGATGACTGCAAGCAGGGCACTGTCATCAATTCTCCTAGTGATGTGGGCATCCTCCAAGAGGGTCACACCCAAACAAATGACTGCTGGCAGAAATATGGCCTCAAACTGAATACCAAAAAAAATGCATCATCATCCCCTTTGGAGACAGTGATGTCCCCATAAATTATCACATTAATAACAAGGTCCTAAGCACACAATCAGTCATGAGGGACTTGGGCACCCAGGTTGATAGCAAACTGACTTTTGACCACCATACTGCCTCTGTTGTACCGAAAGCTTTCTACATGGCTCGCCTCATTAGTAAGGGTATCTCATTCAGGGACAAAGAGGTCATAATGTCCCTGTATTCTTCCCTGACAAGACCCATTATTGAGTACAATGCCACTTTCGGCATGTACCTGTCAAAGCACATGCAGCGGCTGTAGAGACCAAAGAGATTCCTCAACAGGAGAATCTAGGGCCTCAAACATCTACCCTACACAGATAGGCTAAAAACCTTGTTCCTATATTCAATTTCATAGAGACACATCAGAGGTGACCTGTGTCTGGAATACAAAGCAATCTCAGACCCTGCCTTGATGGGACTGCTGCATATCCGCAAGTTGAGTAACCCTCATGCACAACCTCAGCCTTGTCTGTGACATCAATAGGACTTAGTGGGACAGATTTGTGTCCCACAGACTCCCCCTTATGTGGAATAGACTCCCTCTCCATGTCAAGCAGAGTATTAACCCTTTTTATGTACAACCTGGATAACTGAATGAGGAACAGAAAATATACCCTTGGGATTCCACCTGTGTACCTGCTGGGCAGAGGCATTGGGCGCTGACTTGTTGGAACATGGGCTAAATTCTTGGCTAGGCTTGTAAAGGCCTGAGGGCCAATAGCCTAGTAACTTCCTATCCTATGTGGCATGTTAAGATAATCTCTTGTTTGTAGAATGATGTTTTTGCATACTGTCATGGGTTCGATTACTACTGTAGGTCAAATTATTATCTTATGATATTTCATATTCCTATCATATATTTAATGGCAAACATCTACACTTCTCTCCATTTACAACATTTTATTCATATACCATTTGAATAATCCAGGAAGAAATCATTTGCAAAAACAATACAGCCCCAATAAGGAGACTTGGCAAGCCAACCTCATCATGCTTAATTGTTAATGTTGCTTGCACTGTCCTACCCCTTCTTTTTCCTGTAGCAAGCACAATGTTCTACAAAGCATGACAGATTAAAATGAGTTAATAAGTAAGAGTAACACACCATACAGATGGTCCCACATGTCCCACAAAAAATATTGTTGCTACTCCTCTCCATCTGTTTCTCTCTCTCTCTCTCTCTCTCTCTCTGTTCAACCCTTCTGCTTCAGTAGGTCATCATTGTCCTTCAACTGTGTTATTTAAATGGTGTGATGTAGTAATTCTTTTCTGGTGTGATGAGATTATCCTCACATTTATAGACAGATTTTTTTGACTACTTTCAAGGATTCTAATCCAGACATTACCTAAGTGTTCCTGACTGTTTTAGTACACTATTTTATGAGTAGCTGTTGGCTATATATTGTTATGAGCT
Source organism: Protopterus annectens (assembly GCF_019279795.1). NCBI lineage: Eukaryota > Metazoa > Chordata > Ceratodontiformes > Protopteridae > Protopterus > Protopterus annectens. Next base: position 1,072,846,744 of record NC_056747.1, on the reverse strand, counting down.
ACCATTATCTTGCTTCTGTCATAAGGTACTTGGTCCCTGCCACCATTTCCCCATGTCTATGTATCTTCTCCCTCCTGTGTCATTAGTCTGCCTCCCCTCAATTTGAACAATGTCTGGCACTGAGCAGCAACTGCAACTGAGGCTAAAGGGAAGTACACAAGCTATGACAACATCTTGTGAGTTTTTGCCTTTTCCACATTACTCCGGTGTTTTTTGTGCTGCTGTGCTTAGCTATGTATAGTTCATTTAATCTAATTTTCAACAAGTTAGAGAGTTTAATGTACAGCTTACAGTTGTCTGTAGGGTGATGAAGATGAATACATACATTCTCATTGTCTGCAGTCTGCTGTCACATAGGAACTTTGTGAAGTCTGACTTCCTATGCTGTCTGTTTAGTTAACACTCAGGTATTAAGTATTATTTCTTGGAATGCTCTCAAGGTTGGAATCCAGATGTATGCAAAATTGTTTTTGGATGTTTAGTGTGACTCCCATAGCTGTAAATACTGAGTACACAATTACATAACACATCATTATCCTTTTGGCTATATTACTATGTCTGTTCCCTCTTATAAAGCGTGTCTTGTACAGATCTTGCCTGAATAATTATTCTGGTAAAGCAAACAGCAACAGAGCAGAAAGATATACAGAAATAAAACAAGCACTAATGCATTGTCTCTGTATTGTTACTCCTGTCACCAACTGCCAATTCCTTCTCACCACTTCTGTGCCATCTACTAAATATGTTTAATTCAAAAATATTTCCAAAAGCCACATTTCTACCAGCAAGAACATGTTTTGTTCCTCATGTGCTTCATAATACATTTGTAGCATTCATGGAAGGCGTGACTAAATGCTACTCTCATGATAAATGTGTAAATCATGAAACATGAAACATGACCATAACACATATCTGTTCTGTATTCAAGCAGGTTCACATATGCTGTACATGTATAATGTTTCTTTACATGAAAGTCAGCAAAGAGTGCCATAGACTGCTGCTAATTCCCATTCAGCACATCAAGATATGATTATGCATGCGCTAATAGCTTGCCATCAGCAGCACAATTGAGCTTTACAGTGCTGTTCTTCTGTCAGAGAGTTAAAAAACTAACATAACAAATAATTCTTTGTTTAGGTTGTCCAACATTTGTATGTCTGTATTGAATTTTTATAACAAGTTATCTTAATTTCAATGATGTTGATTTAATTAATTCAGTAAGTTAATGTATGTCTGCTGTCCAATGGTTAAACTTGCAACTATGCTGCAATGTTGGTTAACCTTGTGATGGTTTCTCTACTCCAGGCCAGTAATCAAGGAGCCTCAACCCTAACCACTGACACTGGTGAGAGATGGTCACTAAGAACAGCAATAGATTTACACAGCATTTTAAGATGCAGCTCTCTGCATCAAGCACAATTTCCTCCAAGAGCACACAGGGAACATGCTCCAGACCTGCGACTGGACAATCTGTCTCTCCAGATCCCAAATAAGACTCTTTGGAGCACTGTGTCCCAGTTCCAAGTAGCTGACACACCTAGACCTGGATATTTGATTTTCACACACACACACACATACACTCTTCTGGAAATGACTGGCACAGGTTTACTATCTGTACCCCTTTTGCCAATACTATAAGGTAATCATGCTGCCACCAGTCAACTACTCTAAGGCTCTTACAAGGGTATCCAATTATACTGAGTAAAATCAATACTAATATAAATGGTAGAGTGTAACCAAAGCAGCAAGGTTTTTCATAGTGGCCAAGGTGCCACAAAAATAAGCACAAGTACTCTATAGATGTTAAAAGTAGTCACTAAAAGGCCAGCCACAGTGAAAGGCATAAAATATTTAATAATAAATAATAAAATAGAAAACATGAGAATAATGAATATCTAAGTACAATAAACTCCAGAGTTTTAGCTACAGGATAAATAAAAATAACACAGTTGGGCAGATTCAAACAGATAAAGAAAAACAATACTTAACTAATCTCACTGCAATTCCTGACTGTGTAAAGAATAACTGTTCCTTAGCTAACTTAATTAATACAGCAAGGCAACATAGGATGCTGAGATGCTTACTTCCACAAGGCAAGGTGATGAGCTCCTAACTAAACTGAACGCATCTCAACTAACTGACTGTGATACTGTCATATGTCTTTACATCAGGTTCCAAAGAAAACAAAACAAAGCAAACTGCTGTGAGAGTTCCATCCTCTCAGTGCTGGTTATGGAATGACATCACATTTGATCACCTGTCTCTGGTACAATACACACTCAGAGCTTTGAAAACATCTGCTGCAGTATCTGAACACTATAGAACTATTTCAAAAACTTCTACTCTTCCCTTCCAGAATTCTTTGTTTAAATATATCCATTTACCCTTATTATCTTCATTAGTTAGCCCCATCCTATGGTGCCATCTGTAATCAAGCTCTCTACTACCTAGCTCACATTCATTTCATCCTGTAGCTGTTGTACCTTCCCTACCCCTCTGTTCATTGTACCTGCACAGCAACTAAGTTGAGCAGTATCACATGTATACTACAGCTAATTTGCATTACTGTCCTCTTATTGCTGTTAGCTGCTGATTTATTTGGTTATTACTGTTAACTACTGAGTTATTTGATGGTGCTGAGCTGTAACTGCTGTTCAGAACTCCTGTATGTCTTGAGAGCTAGCTAATGTTCTAACTTACAAACTGCTTTTTTTTATCTTGTTTTATGAAGGTAGAGCTTTAATTGTTGAATATCTGCCAGGCATCCTGCTAACTGTTTTGCAGAGGTTATTCATGTTCTGATTACATTTGTAAGCATTCCTATGGCATGCTACTGTACTTAGAAGACTTACAGGCTGGACTTTACTATTTCCTTTATGGAAGGCTAAGTGAACGCAGTTCATTTTACTGTTAGTTCATACTGAATAACATAACTCTAGAATTATTGTCCTAAAACAGCCATACTTTGCTTTGCCCATTACTTCCAGTGTGTATTCACTGCTGTATTATACAGCTGTTATCACTTGACTTAGAGGCTGCATGTTACTGCTGTTAGTCTGTGGTTTTACAAAGCTGATACTGTATGCAGTATAATCAATTTTAATTATAATGTATGCAATATAATTAATTTTACTCTCCATCCCTATTCCTTGCATGCTTTCCACTTCACATTCTTGTAACCTTCACACTAATCCTGCCTTATTGACCTTTATTTTTCAGTTTGCATGGGTTTCCTGTGCGACCCTTCCCCCACCCCACCTGGGATTAACTGTTTAAAGCAATATCTACCTTCTCCACTGAAGCTGGCTATCTTAACTAAGTAAAACCTCTGGGAAGCAAGAACCTGATTCTCTCCAGCTTTTCTATTGTAATAGGTGAATTACAATTTAATTTTTGTAAACTATTGAGGATTAAAGGTGTATGCACTACAACAGTGAAGGGATCCAGCCAATTGCCACTATATTGGGCTATAATACCTTGAATCAGCCTTACACTCACACAGTGTTCCAGTCCCAAGCATTTAATTTTTAATTTGGTAAAGTTTTGCTTTTACTTTCATTATAGTTTCTATACTAATCACAACTCTCTCCATAACTGCCAAACAACCCTGTTTGTGTGCTTGCAGTGATAATTATTTAAAGTATTCCACAAATACTCAGATCAGTCTTTTGTTAGATACTGATACTTTTAAGCTTATTCCTCACCTTACACTGATTTTCAGTCCTTCTCCCTTTAGGGGAGGGATCCATAAGTTCCTGGTTAATCCTGTTCTGGCTGCGGTTTACTCCATTCTCCTTATCTGCTACTCCCACACCACCCCCTGATTATCTTCATTAGTTAGCCCCCTCCTAGAGTGCCGTCTTTAATCAAACTCTCTACTACCTAACTCACATTCATTTCATCCTGTAACTGTTGTACCTTCTCTACCTCTCTTTTCATTGTGCCTGCACAGCAAGTAAGTTGAGCAGTATCCCCAGTCTGTCCCCATTACAAATTGGCTAATTCACAACACTAGCTAAAGTGTAGTTTACCCCAGCCCCCTCCAGCTATTGTACTTCTAACCGTAAAATTTTCCAAGAAATACATTAACTATAGGACTCTTACTAAAAAATTGCATTAAAAATAGCAAATCTATAGCTAGCAAAATGAAGTGCTAAAACTGGTGTAATTTAAGAGCTAAAATACTTATTAAGTGCTAAAACTGGTGTAATTTAAGAGCTAAAATACTTACCTTACAGCTCTAGGAAGCCCTAGGAAACCTTGTTGATTGCAATAACCTTGCCAAATTCCAACAAGAACTTAAGTCATGTAACTGGTCTATTCTAAAACACATCCCCCTACAGGAGGCAGTTGCATACTTTAATAACACATTTCTTGAGATCCTAGACTTGCATGCACCTGCTCGTTCAAAGAGAACAAAAGCAAAAACTGCACCATGGCTTTCTAAAGAGTCTAGACTCAAAATTACCCATAGAAACAAATTATGGGCTTTATGGCATTCTAATAAAGACCCCAAGATCAAATTAAATATAGGTAATCTAGGAACAAAACCAAAAAATCCATTTTACAAGACAAAAAACAATACTACTGCAACTTACAGACAGTAAATCAAAACAACCCTCAGACGTTTTGGGCAGGATTGAAATCTACTTCATCCTGGACAAACGTCTACACCCCATCCCAGCTGCTACTGTCGATAAACACCCCAAGGATGTTTCAGATAGTTTTAACCAATTCTTTACTGAGACAATTCAAGCCCTAGCAAGCCAACTACCTCCTAGCTCCCCTGGTCTTGAAAGTACCAACCCTAGAAACCTACCCTTATTCAACTTCCAACCAGTGGCCACGTCACTTATCCATACCTTGATCAAAAAATTAAAACCCTTCACACTTTCTGCTGATCAACTTCCTGCCGAGTACCTTCAAAAATCACCTGATGCTATTGCCTACCCAGCATCAGTACTAATTATTCGAACAATAACAGAAGCTAGAATTCCCACCATCTGGAAAATATCCTATGTAATCCCACTTCATAAAGGAGGCAGCTCTACTGAATCCTCCAATTATAGATCAATAGCCATACTCTTTCCACTTGCAAAGATTATGGAAAAATTTATTCATAGACAACTCATATACCACCTAATCCAGAATCACCTCATGGCAGATACCCAACACGGCTTCCATCCGTACCACAGCACTACTTCAGTCCTACTAGCTTTCACCAACACCATAAACCATAATCGCAACTACAATCACATATCCTCAGCCCCCTTTTTGGATCTTTCCAAGGCATTCGACATGGTTGGCCACCAACTTGTAATACACACCCTGCAAACATTCTGTCTAGATACTAAGGCCCTTCAATGGTTTACATCCTACCTGAATGGGAGACAGCAGGCTGTTCTTTGGCAAAACAAACTCTCTAACCTACTACCCAACACCCTTGGATTACCGCTAGGCTCTATACTAAGGCCCCTGCTGTTTTCCATCTTCATTAATGACCTGTATACTGTCATCCCAAAAGTCAGCTGTATCCAATACACTGATGACTTCACCCTCATCTGCTCTGCCAGATCTCCAACAGACTTATGGACTGCTACCCAGTCCACCTTTAACAATATAGAAAACTGACTTTCTGAATGTCGTTTGATACTAAATCCCAAAAAAACTAAAATGCTGTTATTCTCACCAACACAAAGGTCTCCTACTTTTATCTTTACCATAAATGCAAATGATGGCACATTAATCTCCCCTGACCCGTCTACAAAACTACTAGGTGTCATTATAAATAACAATATAAAATTTGACCTACATGTAAACCAATTGATCAAAACCATCAATAAAAAACTAGGGTCACTTTACAGAATAATAGCCTTCCTAACCCCTCAAGCTAAAATTACCATAGCTTGCTCTCAAATTCTCTCAACACTTCTGTACACATACCCATACTCTCTAGTATAAACAAGACTGTACTTAAACTCTCAACCTGCTATAACCACATCGCCAGGTTTGCTACTGGGCTGCCTTTTAGGACACATCATTGCATCAGTCTTAATCAGCTTGGGTGGCTTGAACTACCCAGTCTAATTCAGTATAACCAACTGATCTTGGCTTATAAAATTCTTTATAATCCAGATAATACTCCTGCACTTAAAATCTTATCACCCTGTATCACAATCCGCAACTGTTTAGATCCTCTAACAGACTACTAATTCAGACAAGCAAAATTAACAGTGCTGCTGGTGACTGACTCTCTCTTTGCAAACTCTGTAGGCATATACTGGAACTCACTTCCAGCTGGCATTACTTTACTCTCCTCCCTAGGTCAATTTAAAACTAGACTCAAACAACATCTGGCACTAAACTGGCTACGTCATTGTATCAAGCCTGGCTAACTCTTTTCTAGATTATGTAAAATCTATTAATCAGCTACTGTTTAATTTACCCCTGGCTTTCACCAGGGTTTAACTCTAACTTGTGGAACATGTTTATTATTGTTTGCTTATGTACTCTTTGTCAAAATTATAATTGTAACATGTTTTAATGTTTCTGTTTACCTGGAGCTTTTCTCCCCGGGCCTCCGTTGAAAATGGACATGCATCCCGTTGGACTATCCCAGTCAACAAATGTAAAATAAATAAAGATAAAAAATAAAATTTAGTCAGTTATAATAACACTGTCAATGCATTTTTAACACAAACATTTGTAAAAGTCAGTGGAATAGTCAAATGACAGAAACTTATTTGTAAAACTCTAGCTAACTATGATGGCATATGTTATACATGCACTGCCTTATTTTCCCTGGCACAGATGGCAATACCTCATGTTGCCACAAACCTATTCACACATAATGCATCACTGTTATTCTACATTGCACTGTGCTATTTAGGAAGGTTCTATTTTCTCTTGTCAATGGACACTATGAAAGAAAGAGACAACTCAAGTGTGCAATCATCCTGCAATGAAGTGTCAGGAAAGTTTGATTGATAATCCACTGGTTTAGATCTGTGATTTTTCATTTGAATTCCATGCCATGAAACAGGTACCTGTTCCTCATAGTAAAATAATGTACATGAAGGACAGTATATAAATCATAGAAGAGAAGTATGTTATTACATGATAAAATCACAGTGCTGTTATGTTGTCCTGTGCACACTTAAGCATTTGTCTCAAAACCTGTGATTCACAGTACCATATGTTTCAAACAGGGAATTTTTACCAATTATAACTGTGCTTTTTCACATCGCTAAATTCAAACCTGTGGTGCTTGTGAATAATACTGTGTTATCTAGTTTGTGTAACTAGATAAGTAGGAGGTTTGATGATCAATGTGGAAACTTGTTTGTGGGGGGCTATAGTGACATATAAGTAATGCTTGGTGCTGTACCACATCCCTTGAGAAAAATAAATTTAACTTTTCCTGCAGATCCCCATCTCACTTTTAACAGAAACATCTAGTCTGGAACACATTGATGAGGTCATCCTGTCAAAAGTGCACTCTATTCCCTTAAGAGTCAGACTTCTACTGTGGTGCTTGCAAATAATATCATGCTCCGTAGATTGTCTAACTAGATAGGTAGGAGACTTGATACTCAACATGGGAAAGTTGTGTGTGGAGGGGTGAGTAACACATGCTGATGTGTTCACTTTCCCCTGAGGATAATACATTTAACTTTGCACACAGTTCCCTTATACCACTTTTAATGGAAACATCATCTCTGCAACACATTGATGAGGTCATTCTGTCAAACTTGTACTCCCTACCCTTAAAAGTCAGACTTCTTTAGTGCCACTTGCAAATACTACTGCGCTTGTCTAGATTGTATAACTAGGTAGGTGGGGGGGATTCAATGTTCAATGTGGGAAAATTGTATGTGTGTGTGTGTGTGTGTGTGTGTGTGTGTGTGTGTGTGTGTGTGATGGGGGTGTACACTGTTAGGTGAGCATGTCTGCCAACATAGCCGTGCTCAATCAACTTCTACTCTGTAGAAGCATTTTAAACTGTTAGATGACTCCCCCATCCCCTTATCCCACCTTTCACAACATTTTCTCTGTAGCACAGTGATGATGTTATTCTTTATAAAGTGCACTCTTACAATTTGGAAGAAAGGCTTCTTCTGTGGTGTTTGCAGTTCATACAATGATCTCTTGAATGTGTAATTATTTAAGCAGGTGGTTCAAATACAGCAGTGACTATGATGTGTGGGTAGATCTCATAATAAATCCGAATGCCTTCACTTACACTTGCAATGTATAATATTCTAAGCAAGTGAAATGTTTTGTCTAGAATCATAATCCAACATCAGTGTATTGAGTTTTAACCATACAAGTGTTTCTATGATAACATGGTGATGTCATACCCTCAAAGATACTGTATGTCTCATGTGTAGTTAGACTTCAACTGTGGTATGTGCATTTTAATGCAATGACCTGTAGAGTGTGTAATTAAATTGGTAGAATGTTTGAATCTCACAGTTGTGAACTTGTCCTTGTGATGCTGTAGGCTTGAGTAGATAGAACTTCCACAAAAGATGAAATCAATCCACTTCCACATGGTGAAACTTTGAGAGAAGTAGGTGAGTCCCCAATCTTCTTATTCCACGTTTCATAACAACCTCTCTGCAACATACTGATGAGGTCATTCTTTCTAAAGTGCACTTTCAATGTATAAAAGTCAGGCTTCTCTTGTGGCACTTATGTTTCATACACTGTTGTCAACAGTATGCAACTAGATAGGTAGAAGATTGAAATACAGCAGTGATTACCTTCTAAGAGTGTGTGTGTGTGTGTGTGTGTGTGTGTGTGTGTGTGTGTGTGTGTGTGTGTGTGTGTGTGTGTGTGTGTGTGTGACTATAATCGGTTTACACACATTTGTAGTGGAAACATTTACAACCACAAATGGCTGTAAAAGTCAATTTTAACACACACATGTCCTTAGCAATACACTGCTGATGTCATCTTTTCATCAATACTGAATGCCTCACTTGTACTCAGAATTCTCCTGCAACAGTTGCTGAGGATACTGTGACCTATAGTTAGTGTAACCTAGATAGGTAGGTGTTTCAAGTCCCTCCTTGATTAAATACTGTGACTCTGGTTATGTCATATACAGTTGGCTACCTCACAAACGATATTACATACACTTCCACTTAGGAGACGTATTTTCAGTGGCAGAGTGTTCAACTAGAAAATTCTAGCATCCCCAGCAAAAATACATTTTTGACACACAGAATAATCCTTAAGTAATTGCAGTATATCATAACTGTAGTGCAACTTCTCCTATGTTGCATGATTTTGATACTGTGCTTTGTAGATTGTGTACTTACACAGGAAGGAGGTTTGAGTCCAGCTCTGAGTGTTTCTTTCTCTCATACTATGTAGACTACTCTTCAAATACATATATGATGTGTAACTGCGAGGTGCTAGTGTGCCCTTTAACCACTTTTTAGCATAATCATCCAGCTAATAAGCAATTGTGATATCATCCATTCACTTGGGCACCATTTCAGATGTACAGCAACATGTCATGTGGCTCTTGCAAGTCAGGCACTAACCTCTAGCTTGTGATCTTAGCTAGTTAGTTCAAATCCTGCTATTACTTCTCAGACTACATTGTGTATTACTGTGACTGTACATGTCAATAATACTGTTGTTAAACACATCTGCCATGTGCATGTATAGATGTTGATTCCTCCTGCAAAATGCTTTGATAATTCCTCACATAGTAATGCTTTTATTCAAAGTAATAATGACATCTGATAACATTTTCCTTATATAACATTTGTAGTAAGCGTTCTTCTCTGGCACACAGGAATGAGACAATATTCTGCATGTTGTTGCCTTACTACAGCAATTACAGGCGCATGTATCCCTTGCAGCAGTAGCATGATGTCATGCCTTGAAATACTGACATATCTCATAACTGATGTGACATTTCTATCATGCTGCATTCATTCTCTACAATATTATATATTTTCAGTAGTCAAATTGTCAAGTTTTCAGAATCCACATACAGTGTTTGTTATCACTGTGTGGCCTTATACTATAATACATGGATGGCATCCACCACCTTTATAATGCATACATTTGCATTGGGAGAGGCCTCTGCCATCCCTTTTATCTCAAAGAGATTGTGACACAATTATATGATGTAATGACTTAGCTTAGGTGGACTGTCACACTCGTGTTAAGATTTCCACAGCGGTGCTTGTGTTTCTTCCACAAGTGATTAGAAGGTAGAATTACATAGCTTGCTGTTCAATTCCCAAAAAGGGCAACATTATGTGAATGCACTGAAGTTAAAGCATCATATCTAGTTATTCATATCCATTTTTACGTTGGACAATGATTTATAATCACATGTGATTGCATTGCAGTGAAACAGTTATTCGAGGCATGTCATGCTGTGCTCTTATGGCATATGCATTGAGTACTGGCATGGACAGCATACCTCCACAGATAGAATGTGGTTCAATTCTGGGACAGTGAGTATACTACATTATGGAAACAGCTTCCTAAGCAAAGAAGCACTGATATTGTACTGCTCACTGTTGTGCAGACAGTAACATGATAGCTCCTTTTCAGCATTCTGAATAAATCAGATTGTTGACACTATAGTCATAACTCCTTTCTTACTTCACACATTGATTTCACTTATTTGTGAAAGCCTCTATTGCTTTCTCCTGTGCCACATGCAGTCTCTACAGAGATCTATAAAGAATCTGGTATCATAGGCAGGGTTTTGAATCCAGTAATATGTGTCTGTCAGACATATAGAAAATAATTATGGCACAGTCAGAAGGCCGCCATTTTCAGGCATTGTCTTACAAGGCAGAGCATCCATACCGCTTATGATAGGAAAGTGCTGTAAGCCCTTCAAGGGTGTTCTTCATGACACAACTGATATGCGTATTTTTGTGGCATCCATGATTGATATGCATCTCTCTGATATCTGTCCCAGCATTTATTCAAAATAACAAACTGCAAATGTTTAGTATGTCATTCATTGCTCACAGGTATTACTTATTTCCAAAATAGTTATGCTCTGTATTGCATGTCTTCATACAAACATTTCTTTATTACTGCAAATCTTTTCTTCACAGTGTACAGATTAATGGCAGATGAGAGCATGCGTAAAATGTTTCTTACTGTATGACATGCTGCCAGATCATCAGAAAGAGTGACTGGGCCTCTGTTATGACACTTTATTATATGTTGGTGCTGTTGAATTGTTCTTATGTTACCATTCCCTGTAATTCCTTGAGAGCATGCCCAGTATAATGATGTATGCAATGTTTGTCATTAAAAAAAAGAAAACTTGAAATCGTGAAATATCATCCAATCTCTGTTGTCTGTTTGTCACTTACATATGTTGAGAGTTATTACCATTTAGCATTTACATGACTATACAATACATGCTTGTCTATTACATGTTTATTGGTGATAAACTTAAATTGTGTAGACGAAGCCTATATGATTGTTAATGAATCCCAGGGTTTCTCTTTCCTTGCTAGTTCTATATCCATATAATGCTATAACTCTATAAACATATTCTCCTCACCTCATATCACAACAGATAACCTTCCCATCCTTACCAATGTTACATTGAATATATTCACTGTTTTTTTACACAACACAGCCACACCAGAACATTGTTCACTTCCTAAGTTCCATATTATATTGCCACCTCATAATTTTTTTCTGTTTGCAGTCATTGCTCACTTGTCAGGAGTCTTACATCCTCTAACAGAATAATATCCACATTACATTTAGCATACCATACTAGTCTCCCTATCCTTCTGACAGTGTTAATAATAGTGTTTACATTTACGGAAAGCACTCTAAAATTGTTTATTTTTATTTATTTATTATTTATTTATTTTACATTTGTTTACCGAGAAAGTCCAACTGGATATTGGTCCTTTTTCAGCGGAAGCCCAGGGACAAAAGCTCCACAAATAACTTTTACACGCAGAATAATAGTCATCATTATGAAACCACACAGTATAACACATTAGTGACAGGTAGCATTAATTAACACAGGACATGACATTTTATAATAGCACTAATAATTTTAAAGTATTACTTTCAACAGGAAGTAGTTGTTATATTTTTATAACTGTTAATAATTACATCCAGTGTAAGCACAGGTAGATACATTTAACATAGATGTGAAGTGGGAAGAAGTATGCATTGAAGCTGTGAAGGATAAGGACAGAAATATTAATAAGTAATGGATGAGGTTGTGATAGAAAAGTTACAGAGATAAGGAGACAGAGTGAGAGAAGGAGGGGCTCTTGTATTAACCTGGAGATAAGGAGACAGCGTGAGAGAAGGAGGGGCTCTTGTATTAACCTGGAGATAAGGACACAGAGTGAGAGAAGGAGGGGCTCTTGTATTAACCTGGAGATAAGGAGACAGCGTGAGAGAAGGAGGGGCTCTTGTATTAACCTGGAGATAAGGACACAGAGTGAGAGAAGGAGGGGCTCTTGTATTAACCTGGAGATAAGGAGACAGCGTGAGAGAAGGAGGGGCTCTTGTATTAACCTGGAGATAAGGACACAGAGTGAGAGAAGGAGGGGCTCTTGTATTAACCTGGAGATAAGGACACAGAGTGAGAGAAGGAGGGGCTCTTGTATTAACCTGGAGATAAGGACACAGAGTGAGAGAAGGAGGGGCTCTTGTATTAACCTGGAGATAAGGAGACAGCGTGAGAGAAGGAGGGGCTCTTGTATTAACCTGGAGATAAGGACACAGAGTGAGAGAAGGAGGGGCTTTTGTATTAACCTGGAGATAAGGAGACAGCGTGAGAGAAGGAGGGGCTCTTGTATTAACCTGGAGATAAGGACACAGAGTGAGAGAAGGAGGGGCTCTTGTATTAACCTGGAGATAAGGAGACAGCGTGAGAGAAGGAGGGGCTCTTGTATTAACCTGGAGATAAGGACACAGAGTGAGAGAAGGAGGGGCTCTTGTATTAACCTGGAGATAAGGACACAGAGTGAGAGAAGGAGGGGCTCTTGTATTAACCTGGAGATAAGGACACAGAGTGAGAGAAGGAGGAGATCTTGTATTAACCTGGATTTTTGCAGTTGCATAGCCATGAGTTTATCAAATGTGATTTTTAAGGACTTTTTAAATTCATGTGTGGAAGTTATAGCAGTGATGAGGGGGGAGTTTATTCCATTGTTTGGCTATTGTGTTACAGTAGAGGGATGAACAAGCAGCATTATCTTCTTTAGTTACTTTGAGGAGGAGATTGTTAGTGGAGTGCAGGATTCTGGTACAGGAGTATGGAGTTATCAGATTTCGTAGTGCTGGTTTTTTTTCAGACTGATATAAAATTTTGTGTGACAGGACAAGTTAATTATAGAGAAGTAGTTGAGGAAGTTCAAGCCAATTAAGCTATTTGAGAGTTAGACAGTGGTGTGATTTATAAGAACTGTTATTAGCAAATTTGGTGATTTTATTATAGCAGGCTTCTAGTTTGCTTATGTCAGATTTTCTAGGGTTGGTGAGAATGGGAGAGGCATATAGTAGTGTAGAGATTTGATGTATGTGTGCTATAATGAATCTAGCAGTGTTTGTTAAGAACTGTTTATTTCTATACAGTGTTCTTAGTTTTTCTGGACTTTCTTTATGGTAAGGAGGTATGGATATTGAATTTCATGTTACAATCAATCACAATGCCAAGAAGCTTTGTGTGGGGAACAGGAGCTATGGTAGTTTTGTTTTTGGTAATGATATTAAATGATAGGTCAGAATTGGAATGTTGTGTAGGTTGGAAGATAATAAGTTTTGTTTTGTTTGGGTTGAGTATTAGTTGGTGGTTAGTGAGCCAAGATTCGACAGAGAGAAAGGAAGCTTATGTTTGATGGTGTAGTTTCTGTAAGGAAGAGGAGGCAGAGACCAGTGTAGAGTCATATGCATACTGGATGGCTCAGGAGTGGAGACCAGAGGTGTAATGTTAAGTCACGAAAAGTCTCTGTCCCAATATATATCTAAAAGACTAAGTTGCTTGAGCTTTAAAACCCAAATGAATTACCAAATTGTCATATATTAAAGTTTCATTTTTGTTATTCTCACAGCTGGTCATCTCTTCTTTTTTAAAAGCTTGAGTTTGATGGTGTAGTTTCTGTAATGAAGAGGAGGCAGAGACTACACCATCAAACTCAAGCTTCCTTTCTCTCTGTCGAATCTTGGCTCACTGACCACCAACTAATACCCAACAGAGAGAAAGGAAGCTTGAGTCTGATGGTGTAGTTTCTGTAAGGAAGAGGAGGCAGATACTAGTGTAGAGTCATATGCATACTGGATGGCTCAGGAGTGGAGACCAGAGATGTAAGGTTTATTGGTAAATATAGTGAATAGCAGAGGTCCGAGAATGGAGCCCTGTTGAACCCCTATTGTTACTGGGAGTAGAGAAGATAGCTCCTGATACCATTTAACTGCCTGCTGTCCCCCTGTTAGGTAGTTCTGAAACTATGCAATAGTAGACTGGCTAAGATTTAGTTCTGACAAAGCTTTTATGAGCTTGTTATGATTAACCATATCAAAGTCATTGGAAAGGTCTAGCAAGATGGCCGATACTTTGTTTCTATGTCCATTAACTATGTATGTGAATGACATTATGGGAGTGGTTGTGCTATGGTAAGCCCTATATCCATGTTGTGTGTTAGTGAGAAGAATTTGTGTGTTGAGGTGTTCCATGATTTGTATGTGAATGCGCTTTTCCAGTATTTTTGAGAGGGGAAGCAGTATAGCTATTGGGTGGTAATTTGTTAGTTCTTTTGAGTTACCCCCTTTATGGAGGGGAATAATATGGGAGACCTTCCAGAGGTCAGGGACTAGTTTTTCAGAGATGGAGCTGTTGATAAGGATGGTTACTGGATAAGCTATTATGTCAGTGACAATTTTTTTTAAATTTGGCTGGGAGTTCATCTGTAGCTAGCATGGTAGGTTTTACCTTTTCAGGCTTTACTTACAGTTGGTTGCTGCTCTCCTTTTTTGCCTGCTGTCATTGATGCATTTGTTTTAGTTACTGCATTATCTGCTGCCACAAAACCAGACACCTTCTCAGTTTGTTGCGACTTGTCTCATTTACTTTATGTCATTGTGGCATACGTTTTCACTGTTGCATTCTCTGTTGCCACACCATCTGGTTCATTTTCCACATTACCATCATCAGCACTTCTGAAAAGGTTAACTGCTGTCTCACTCCATGAAACAGCTTAACTGTCACCCGGATCATCCAGCTCATTTATTTTTAACAGAAGACCATCTGAAAGCCCTCCTGATGCCAGTTATCCAGACCACAGACTTGCTTACTTCCTTCTACATGGAAACAGCTAAACACCATTTAACTGTAACATTTATTTATCATCTGTTGACCAAGAAAGTCTGACTAGGACAGATCCTATATTCAGCAGAGGCCCAGGGAGAAATGCTCCAGATGTATGTCTTTGGAAATGTGGGAGCCAGAGTACCCAGAGGAAACACACATAAGCACAGGGAGGTCATACAGACTCTGCACAGAAGGCACCCCAGCTGAGAATTGAACCAGAGATCCTCTTGGTGTGAGGCAACAGTGTTAACTGCTGCACCACTGCACCAACCAGGTACATCCACCACACAGGAATCTTTGGTTACATTTTGAAGCTCCATGTCAAATGATTTTTTTCCGCCAAATTCTCACTTTCTTCCTCCAAACTCTCCATAGCTTTTATCTTCTCTTCTCTTCTATGCTGCTGCTTCTCTTAGGCCTCTTTCTTGCTGCTGTAGGAGCCCCCCAGCACCATCTAGCAGCTCAAAAGAGAAGAGGAAGTTCCCTGATGGCCTGAACAAATGTTCCCTGGTAGTATAGATGCCCAGAAAAGAGGCTACTGGCTTAATGGGACTAACCCAGTCAACAAAGGATAATTAAATTATATATGTGTGCATGTATGTGTATGGTACACACACACACACACACACACATATATATATATCTTTAAATATATATATATATATATATATATATATATATATATATATATATATATATATACATATACAGACACACACACACACACACAGCAATAAAATATGTAAACATGCACACATATCTGTCTGTAATAAAATACATCTCTGCAAAACAAATCTGGTCAAAAATATTAAGTGACTAAATAACATAGGTAGCTCATCATATGCATGCATAACTTAACCATGCCCAAAACATGGAAATATTTTAAATATTGCTTTTATAAAAACAAAGAATAAAGGATTTTATGTAAGTATGCATTCTCTGAAGGATAGGGCATCTGAAATGCAGATGCCTGTCATTATTTTATGACTTCAGTCCCCAGTGATTTATCAGGAAGTAAATACAAATTTGTTGAGGAATACACCAAAAATATGAAGAAAATCTTGACATTCTGTGAAAAACTGGACAGTTGAGAGGTATGGAGCCTCCAGAGGCCCCTTCTCCCTCAACATTGGGGTCCCCCAGTGCAACAACGTCTGGAAGTGAAAATATTTGAGGCTTTATAGACTGGGGAATGTTGTTGTGCTGTACTCCTCATCACCCACTTCCTTCCCTTATCCTTTCTCGTCTTACCGTCTCACCCACAGTACCCTTTTATATAAAAAACATTTAAAAAATAGAGGGGTCTATCCCCTGACAAAGACATAGTATCCCTCCCCTCCAATCTTCTCCAACATAACCCTGTTGATGTTTTCCGTCTGTGTTCGCATTTTTGTTATCTCCCTTTTTTATTCTTTAAAGCAATTATCAGGGTGTCCACATAAAGATATGCCTGTATAAAACACAGTAAACCCCTTGTTATTTTTTAAACATTAATAATAAAAGCTGCAGAGTCTGTTGCATCCATAAAATCTTTCAAGCATGACTGTGTACAGCCATGTTCTTCCACAATATCTGAGTATGTATGAAGTCAAATGAGGCCTAAGGCCTTCATGTATACCTTTGTATATACTTAGTGCTTATCTTCAAGTACTTTATGCTTTTGCCAGAAGTAGGCGTGTTTATCAAATGCATTTGTATTTCCTTAGTTAGGGAGAATAACTTAACTTAGTGTGTTTGCATATAGACGTAGTGGAACTCTTCGTAGAGATCAAAAACCCAGGAGTATGAATACCACTAATGGTGTACAGAACTTAGAGCTAGCTTGTGAAGATACTTAGGGGAAAGAACAATGCCCTGTTATGGCTCAAGTGTTTGGGAGGGCTCCAGAATCGGTATGCTACTTTACACCAGGCAAATAAATAATGCCCATTTCATATATAAATGAGACACTTGGCATGATTAGCAGTACTGGAAAAATTTAGAGACAGCTATATCAAGTATCAAAGCTATTTTTTTGAAACTGCATTATAACTTAGTGACAAAGTTAATAATTGGACTGGTCTCCCCCTGCTGCTAATGTACAGTGATCAGAGTGTCTGGAAGTTACTGCAGTGGATTAGGGTTGTTTGCTGTTAATGAGCAGCTCTGTTGGCTGAGGTTTGACTCCATCAGACTTTATTTGCCTTGATTGACTTTGAGCAAGTCAATTATCCAGACTGTGCTTAGGAGAAATTGGGATAGGCTCTTGAATGGTCTCTTCTCCTGCACTGCATGCAAATGAAAGCTGACAGTAATAGAGGACTGGCTAATCCTGTCTTCATGCTTTATTTTATTTTTTATTCTTTTAATTTTTTCCATCTTAAAAATGTCATCATTCTTTGTATTTGCAAACTTATTGGTTGGTCATTTACTAGGATCAATATGAATTCATTACAGGAATATCATTGTGTTTTGTTTTATCAACTCAGTATTCATAACAAAACGTAATATATTTGAACTACTGCAGGAGACTGCATGACAGATGTACTGTTTTTGTTATCTAATTATAACTGAAGAAGATTGCTGTGTCTGATCCAATGCAATGAACAGTGTTAATTGCTACATATTGCATCATGAGAACTTTTGTCTCACTTTGTATAATGTTATTTTCATTGTTCTTCCATGTGAGAGATGATACTTGTAACAAACTGACAACTTTAATTATTGCATAAGTCATTCTTTCATATTGGTTGCCCATCTATATTTGAATTTCTCAAATAAAAGTTGATTGTTTAAAAAAATGAATTTCATTTCTAAGGGGCTGGTTTATGCAGTTGTTGCTCTGAAGGGAACACAGTGCTTTATCAGCCATCAGCAGCTCACTCTGCCAAAATGCTATACAAGAAACTTCATTAATCAAAACAGAAAGCAAACAAATGAAAAAAAATCGATAAAAGTAATATGCAGGGATTTGATTTGTATGATACACAAGAAAACGTCTAGGGCAAAAATAGGGATCTTGGCTCATAGCATTTGACATGAGTGTGTGTGTGTGTGTGTGTGTGTGTGTGTGTGTGTGTGTGTGTGTGTGTGTGTGTGTGTGTGTGTGTGTGTGTGTGTGTGTGTGCGCACGTCTGTGACTTTCTGTGCATCTGCATCTGTGTGTAAAGTCAGAATAAGCACTAAAGGTTTTTCAGTTGCTTTATGTATTCTTTCTCACTTAAGCATCATAGGATCAAAGGAGGTTACTAGGCTATTGAGCCGGAGGTCATTTCAAGCCTAGTGCAATACCATAGATACCCTACATAATACCCATAATTGTATTTATTAATGACTGCCCATGTCGAGGAGGGTTGTAGGCACTATCCCCGTGAAAAATTTAAAGTGCCCCATCCACTCGTCCCCAGTCCTTCTAAAGAGTGTCATAGAGGTTCTCTGCTTCTCATGAATTGGTAGCCTATTCCAAAGATGTGACAGTTGCTTGGAGACAAATCTGTCTCCCCTGCATGTCCTATTCAAGATGCAGGTCATATTTATGTCCTTGGAATGGGTAGCTCTGGTCCCATTTGATTTATGGATGTGCAGCAAACACATTAGGTTTGGGATAGAGATTGCTCTGTAAGTCAGGCATAAGTCTCCACTAAGAAGTCTATACGATATTGAGTACAGTAACAGGGACTTTAGTCGGTCTGTTTAAGGCATGTGCTGGAGTCCCTTGATCTTCTTAGTTAGAAATCTCTGAGGTCTCTCCAATTGCTGCAGGTACTTTTTACAGTACATGCCAAAAGAAGAGTTATACTCAGTTATGGGTCTGATTATTGATGAGTATAGAGGGGTTATAACCTCCTTTGCTCTAGGGGCGATGCCTTGGCTAATCAAGTGTGCTACATAGAAAGTCTTCCTTACTACAGCAGACAAGTGGTCAAAGCTAAGGTCACAGGCTACTTATGATCCCAGATCTCTTACCACTTTTTAGGTACACAGGGTATTGTTAATTTGATAGGGTGAAGGGACACTGTTTTTACCAAAGGGAATGATGATGCATTTCTTGGAATTCAGTTTGAGACTGTAACTAAGACACCATTCGTTAGTCTGCTTAAGACCCTCCTGAAGTATACTGATATAATTTGGGGATTAAATAATTACACCCAGTTTACAGTCATCCACAGACTTGGTCATCCACATCCCTTTAGTTTTGGACTGAACTTCTGATATGTATATACCAAACAGTATGCGGCCCAGCACTGACCATTGTGGCACCCCACTGGTGACAGGTCTGCTGGTTGATGTGGAGTCACCCACTCTGATAGTGTGTGACCAGTTTGTGAGCCAGCTGACAACCCATCTTACAACAAAGGGATTTACATTCAGTTTGCTAAGTTTATTGGTAATGCCTGAGTGTGGGATTGTGTCAAAGTCCTTTGTTAAGTCGAGGTATGTGATTTGCCAAATTATGCCCTCATCAATGGCCCTGGTCAGATTTTTGAAAAAAATCCACCAGGTTTAACAGGCAGGATCTGCCCTTGATGAAGCCAAATTGTGTTGGATTCAGGGTTTGAAGGTCAGCTATGTCTTTATTTATGAGATCCATGATGATATGTTCCATGGCTTTACAGATGAGGCTGGTCAGACTTATGGGTCTATAATTTCCTGGATCTGTTGCTAAGCCACCTTTGTGGAGGGGAATATCTGTTGTTTTTCTCCATTCTGCAGGAACAAAGCCAGTAGCTAGTGGGTTCCTATCATGTAGTAGAACTTTTACAAATTCAAACCTCATATGGTCGAGACCATAAGTTCGAATTTGTAAAAGTTTGAGTGTATGAATGGAAATCTCCATAAGCGGAGGTTTCCATTTTGTTCAATGGGGTGCGATCTCAGAGTTGGTATATTTAAGTAGCGGGGTGTGTGGGAGGTGCAGCCCCCAACATGGGGGGGTGCAGGGGGGCTTGATCCCTGCTTAAAACGGTTTATTTTGTTTTCTATTGTTTTTATTTTTTTATCCATAGTCGAAGTTTTGCAACTTCGAACATAATGTTTCGAACATTACATGTTCGTAGTTATAAGACTTCGACTATGTGATATAGACCCGTAGCTAGCTGTGATTGAATAGGGTACTTAATGGTGATGCTAGTTCATATTTTAGTTTGTTTACAAGACAGCCTGGGACGCCATCTGGTCCCATAGAGTCTGTGTTTTTTTGTCTTAGACAAGGCTTTAATGACCTGCACTTTGGATATGTAGGGTGGTGGGGTTGGGGGCATGGTTTGTGATAAATTTGGAAGGGATAAAGGAGTGAAATTTTCACCAAATCTATCCACTAGCAGGTTTGCTATCTCTGTGGGATCAGTGTGTAAGATATCATTAGTCACTAGTTCAGCACATGCTTGGGCCTACTTTTTAAGCTATGTATGTAGTTGTAAAAGACCTTATGATTATCCTTGGCTGTGATTGCTAAGTTTTTTCTCAGTGTTACCCTTAGAGGATTTTATACATTGTCTTACTTGCCTATTGAGGCTGAGGAGGGTGCTTTTCCTTTTTTGGGGACTAACCTTAGTTTTCTTAGACAGCAACTTTTTGCATTTATTGTAAAGTTTGTTAATGCTGGATGTCCAACAGAGTGGCTTTTTTTTTTTTACTGGGGGCTCTGGCTTTGATTCTCTCTGCAGCAGCTAAGTCTATACACTTATACAAGTGATTGTACCAGGCTTTAGTGTAAGCTTTGGTGTAGTTACCACTTCCAGCTATGGGTGGGGCTTGGAATCTATTTATGCCTTCCCCTAGAAGGGTATAGTTTGTGTGATGAAGTTTTTTAGTCTGATTTCACCCTTTGTGAGTTCTGGTGTTAGTGCCAGTTGGAAGGTGAATGATTTGTGGTCAGATTTAAATAATGAGTGTCCGAGAGTTGCAGTGGTGCATCTGTTTGTAGTGTTAGTGAGGACCAGATTGAATATCTTTGTTACTCTCGTTGGGGCTTGATCATTTTGTTCCAGGGAATTTTAGTTAACAAAGTCAGGGCTAGAGTAGGTTTCCCAGTTGATGGTGGGATAATTTAAATCCTCTGACTATGACCAGAGTGTTTGGCAATATTAACTCCAGTTTGGTCAAGAAGGCCTAGTGTGCATCATGATCCATGGAGGAGGATCTATAACTAGCTATGACTTGAATGAGGGTCTTACCCACAGTAATCTGAACATGGAGTAACTCCATGGAGTTGTCCAGTCTAACTAGTTGGGAGGTGAATTTATCTCTTATAGATAGAAACACCACCTCATTTGGTTCTTGCACATTCATTTTGCAGTCTGAAGGCGTGGAAGACATTGTAGCCTTGCAAGGCTGGGATACTCTCTAAGGTCTTTAACCAGATTTCTGTGACTGCACAGACATCTATATCCTCTAGTGATAGAAGTGCTTCCAGGGTATGCAGTTTTTGGTTTAAGATCCTAGTGTTTAGCAGCATAACCCTTATTTCGTTATGGTTGGCAATTTTCACATTGGCAATTTTGTTTTTGAGACCTTGCCTAAAAAAGCACTATGGGAGAGGCAAGAGCCTTTGCCAGCAGCAGAAAGCCTAGTGATGCCATGTACAAACCGTCTCTGGCAAAACAGAGAGGTTTGTCAACCATGTCATCCCAGGCTGACCAAAACTGGATCCCCTTTGAATGACACCACAAACTAAGTCAATTATTGAAATTGATCATTTTTTGTTTATACTGTAGTATCATTCTAGGTGAGGATAATATGCCACTCAAGGCTAGGGACATACCTGCTTGGGACACATACTCAGAGAGCTCAGTCATGTCTCTCTTCATATAGTCCAGTGAGGTATGCTTCAGGTCATTCACTCCAACATAAGCTATGACAGAGTTATAGTGATACTTGTTGCCGAGATACCTGAGTGCATGCATGATCTGATAAATCCTGGCACCAGACAGGCAGCTGACTGTGACTTTCTCCTTATCTAAACTGGTTAGTGGGACATCTCTGTATCTCACTGTAGAGTCTCCAAATAACAAGATAGTTTGGTTTTTGAGTGTTATGCCTTAAGGGCTTGGTAGGTGAGATACTGGTGTTGCTATGTTTCTTGGCTGCTGTGGGAACTGTTAGTCATAGCAGTCTTTTGTTTTTAAGGTGTCTGGTGTTTCAGTAATTTTTTTGAGTGAACCTCTGCATATGTTGATTTATGCATTGGATGCATACTATGTGTATGAGTAGTGGTACTATGATCCAGTTATAAATTGCACATTGCATGCATAGTGTTTACTCTATGTTGCACATTACTCTTATTGCTTAGGGAACCTCCAATATAATGACACCCCCAACTCAGGGTGAAAATCTAATCACACAATAATTAATATCAGTGCTACTGAGAATAATATCATAGAATCTAACATCCACAGTCTATATCACCTGCAGACAATGAACATTTCTTGTCTAAAGACCAACATGCACAAATCAATGAAAATAAAGTCCTTGTGGGGCATTGTAACCACACAGACAGTGACAGGGTTACTACTCAATATCAGATATATCCAAGTATTGTCAGGTGGTCTGAAATCCACCAATCAATGTCAATATCTTAGATGTCATACCCAGGATCATTCCGTTCCTTGTTCATGATTATACTCTCTGCAAAATCAAACTCATCCTTCTTAGGCTTTACCAGTGTATGCAACAAATGATGTTCATATGAAACAAACTGGAATACTGTCCTCATTGACCCAAATAAATCTACTCAGGATTCTGTTATTAATTCTATAATATTATTTTGAATAGATGAAGACATGCCAGTATGACACAAATATGCAAATGAACTCAACAACAATTGCTTTTGTGTTAATTCCAAAAATAATATGATAACATTCAGAAAAGAATAGGTGTTATTTAGCTTGCAAAAATTAACCTAGTCATAAAAAAAGAAGTACAGATTAAATAAAGTACATGAAGTACTTTTTTTTTAAATAAAATCTTATAGATTTAATTAAGAATTCATCTTAGTCTTGAAGGCTGAAAGCAATAATGATGTATTCTTTAATTAATTATATTAGAAAACTGAAATGGAAAATTATGAATTTAACACTATTGATAAACAGCCGCGGTGGTGCAGTGGTAGCGTTGTCGCCTCACAGCAAGAGGTTCTCCCATTCGATTCTTGGCTGGAGCACCTACTGTGTGGAGTCTGCATGTCCTCCCCGCAGTCGAGTGGTGTTTGAAAGACATGCGTGAATGGGTGTGCCTTCGTTGAAGGTTGGGCATCCAACTGGCTCCTCGGCACCGTAAAAATCTACTGCCAATCATTAGCGGACCGGAGTTCCGCTGTGGCGACCCCTAACTGGGAAAAGCCGAAAGAAGAAAAAGAACAACAGTATTGATAAATACATGATTATCCAGTGAAAGAACACAGGAAATGGACTTGCAGAAGGAATTTGTGCAAACTTTACAAGAAGAAAAGACTAATGTTGGAGAGGATTAGAGATCAGGGGGATATCTCATATAAATACATATATGATAACTACTACCATACATACAATTAAAACTTCAGTTTCCATGTGACTAAATAATATACCTGGTGGTTTCCTACAGAAAATCAAGAAAACTTTAACTAGACCCTTGTGAATCATTTCAAGCAAATTGTAAATCTGAGGACACCTATCTGCCATATGGTGACAGGCTGATATGACACCTGTTCCCAAAGAGAATCACATCTGACCCAAACCAGTTTAGACCTTCTTCTTGACCAGTATTTTACTTAAAATCACAGGGAGAGTCATAACAGTGACTTAGGGAGCCTGCTTTTGTTAGATATGGAACATTATGAGCTTGTCAAAGGAAGATCTTGCTTTTTACATCCTGTGCCTTTTTTGTTGAATTATGTGCCTTTCCTTGATGAATCCTGTGCCATTCTTTCTTGAATCATGTGCATTTTCTTGATGAATCCTGTGCCATTCTTTTAAAGAGGCAACAGTAGCACTTGACGAAGGGATGACAGTACATGCTGTTTGTCATGAACTTGCTAAGTAATCTAACACTATGCCATAAAAGGAACTAACTGGCAAATTAAAACATTAGTCAAGTGGGGCAAGTCAGGGTGGTGATGGGGTGAAAGTTTGCTTGTGTGTTCTGATGAGGGTTACCAGTGGTTTGTCACGAGGTTCTATACCGGGACCACTGCTTTTTGGGCTATCCTTATTGGATATAAAAGTGGGGAATTGCCTATCAATAATGGAAAATGCAGCTTACTGCCAGCTAAGTAACATAATTAATTCATTAAAGGAGTCTCAAAGTTGTCTGAGATGGCCAATAAAAATACACACTCATTCTAGTAGTAATAACATCATCTTTATTGTCAATAAATGTATTGAAAAACTTGACAAAAAGGGCATACATTATGATCACAAAATAAAATGATAAATTGTAAAAAATTATGCCATCACTAGAAAAATTATGGATAATAATACACAACAATTTAAGCTTTGTAAGACATAGAGATACATGGAAGGAGTAAAGATAACACATACTTTTGTCTCAATATTCCAGTTGTTATTTATAACTTGACACGTTATTAAGTTCTAGCTCAGGTAATTGATTTACTTGGTAGGTCTAATCCATTGTTTATATGTAAAGCATACCTCTCAACCTCTTAGTGCAAGAAATCTGGACAAAGCCATAAATAATGGAGAGACAAAGGCCAAAAAATAGAGATGACTTTTAAATATTGCTCTTACAAACTTATAACGTCAATAGAATAACAGGTTTTTCATTAATATTATTTTTTCTGAAGGGTATGAAGTCTGCAACTTAATGATTTGCCAGGAAAAACAAAAAGATTATGTGGACCATATCAAAAATATCAGGCAAAAATCTGGACATTCTCCAAAAATCTTGACAGTTGAGAGGTATAATGTAATGTAGCATACATGCAGTCACTGACCCTTAAAATGTCAACGACATTTACAGTCTTATGGGTGGCTCATATGTTCTGCAGTCTCTTTGCAGTATAACTGGGAAGTTGGTTACTTCTGATGCATACAGTGCTGTCATATCAAGGAATTTTGCCAGCATGAGACTAATGGACTCCTGTGAATCATCTGGGATATCCTGTATTGACCAGTGATATATTTCTAAAGGCAGGATGCAAACTGATGTCTTACACCTATCTGCAGTAGTGTGGTGCTATAATGGACATTTGTGGGTCTCTGGTTGTTGGCACATACCTGTGAAAAATGTCTGTCCCTATATAACCTGTAGATGCCCTGTATTTTACACTTGTAAGACTTTCATGTCTAATAGACGTGTGATACCATCTGTGACATACCCCTCCCAGCATCCTCTCCTGCCATGAATACAATATTTCTGTGAAGATTATGGTATTCCTATTCATCCATTGTATTGCTCAGAATATGCCATGGTTGTTTCTCTCAATGCATGTATGTACAAAAACATATTTTTTGGTTTATAGTGTTTATATGGTCTATATGCCTATGAAGACATGCTACATACTTCATCTTTAGATTAAGGTCAGATTTTTCTGCATGCTGTGTTGAGGAGACATACATTTCTATTTATTTAGTTTATAATATAGAGACTGTTTAATGCTCTCGTATAGCACAAGGCTAGGATTCAATAAAGCCAAATCTCTGTGTCAGAATAGTGTAGCAGCTATTGAATGGAATATGGCTGCTGAGCGATCCAGTAAACAAGGCTGGGGGGGGGTGTACGAGCCTACCAGCACTATTCTGACATGGACACTGCTGAATAATGCTAAGTACCTCGATTGCTGGTGAAAAACATGCAAATGAGGTGAATTAGTGATTCAGTAAGCACGCAGGCATCTGTGACAGGGCAGTGTCTGCTGCAGAAATGTATTCGGTTACTAACCGTGTACATTTCTGCAAAAATCAAAATGGGGGCATGACAGCTCAAAGTAAAGCATGAATTATGACTATTAGTCATGACAATGGCCACAAATATGGCCATTGGCATGGAAAACTGTTTCAAACTTATAAAAATCAAATTTTTTTGGCCAATTTTGGCTGTTTAAGCATAGCGCAGTGTCGAGCAAGTGAGATTGTGCAGAAAATAAAAAAAGATGTAAAAAAGATAATTTAATGTGAAATATGAATTTTGCCATTATAGTGGAGAGCATGCAGAACCAAAACAATAACAAGTAACACTGGTAGCTAAGGAGATAGGGTCCAGTGTAGTGGTGTAACAAGGGACTAAGGCAGTGGGGTATGCAAATGAGCTAAATTTATTGAATAGCAAAATGTGAGATCGTGCACACCTGTGCCTTACCATGTAGGAGCTATAATGCTGTAGTGTAAGCAGGAGAAGCAAGCTGACATGAAAAAAGGGTGTGTCATTCTTGGTGTAAGCACAGGGGTGCTCCGCAGCCTCTATTTGTGTTCAGCTAAGCACAGCTAAGCAAGGGGGTGTCTCTGAGCTAGTTCAAGAAATGCTGAGTGTGTTCAGATCCTTGGGAGGACCCTTTCTGCTCAATACTGTTTACTATACCTACAGGGGTTTGTGCGGTGTGGAGCAGGGGTTAAACCCAATGGAAATAATAAAAAAAAAAAAAAATAAAAACAGGAACTAGCAGAAGTGTTTACATTTGAGCAGTGGGCTTGTGTGCATGCCACAGGGCTTAGAAGGGGTGGAAATGGGAAGAAGAAAAAAACAGGAAATAGCAGAATAAAGGCACTCAAGTACAAATAATATAGCTGGCAGGTGGAATGTATCATAGTCAACCAATCACACAGTCAGCATCTGCAGCACAAAAGTATAAACTATGCAAACACCTTTCATTCTGTTTTTTTCCCACAAAGTCTGCACCATTGGTGTACACATTTGTGAGAGTTTTAACTGACAAAATAATGTTAGGGGTTACTGTCACTTTGATACATCAGTATGTGCTAGAGCCTGAGGGCATTGAGGAGGATAATACTGACAACCGTCCCAGACTGATGAGGAGGAGAAGAGTGTTCAGACCCAGGGCTACATGATCTGGAGATACTAGAGCACTACAGGGTGGACAGGGACTTACTTTAGTAACTGTGAGCTGTGCCAGCCTCAGCTCTGACCCAGAACCAACAGAGGGGAACCCATCCCAGTTGAAGCCAAGGTATGTGTAGCCTTAAGAATACTAGCTACAAGTACCTGCCAAAGACCTACTGGGGACATCATGGGGGGGGGGTCTCACAGGCATCTGCATCCAGGGTACTCCACCAGTTCCTGGATGTCATACAAACACATGCCGGTGAACACATATATTTCCCCAGCACCCTTGAGGAAAGGACCAGCAATATGCATCTCTTCCACCATGTAGCAGACTACCCAGAAGTACTGGGTGCCATAGATTGCATGCACATCCACATCAAGGCACCACCCAGTGAAGAGGGTAGAGTCTATGTCAACCACGAGGGCTATCACTCCAACGGCCAGGTCATGTGCAATGCCCAGGGCATTATCATGAATGTGTGTGCTGGCAGCCCTGGTAGTTATCATGACTCCCACATCTGGCATGCCTCATAGCTGTACCAGTCATTTGCCAGGGGGGACATCCCATATGACCATCTGGTGGGAGATGCTAGTTATGCACTGCAGCCGTGGATGATGACACCCATCAGAAATGTACACACACACACACTGGAGAACACCATAATGAAGAACACACACAAACCAGGATCATTATAGAGCATGTGTTTAGGATGCTCAAGTCATGGTTCCACTGCCTTGACACATTTGGTGGAACACTGCAGTACTCTCCAGCTACATGTGCACACATGTTCATAGTATGCGCTATGCTACTCAATATGATATTGTGGAAACAGCTGTGGCAGGAACATCACAGGGAAGGCCCACACAGCCCCCCACCATTGCCAAGGCCCCCACTGGCACAGGTGGGACTTGGAGGAGGAACCCACTGAGCCTTCTCCTGAAGGCAGATGGAGGCAAGCCCAGTATGTCCAGGCCTTGGCAAAGAGGCAACGCATAGCACACACACTGACACTGTAGGGACCCAGGGACTGGCACCTCTTTCTGACTCGCACATACAGTAAAATGGATATCACACACATCACACTACCTGTATCTTACCATGTATAGGCTGTGTACTGCATGCATCTGACAGAGCCAGCCCTCAAGCACTGTCCTCACAACTTCCCCAGGCACAAAGTAAGTCAGTCTTCTTAACAATAAATGAATGGAGTAATACGTTGTGGTAGCATAGCTATGGTATCGCTGCATGCAAGCAAGGGAATGAGGTGGCCTACTGAGATAGCAGCAGACAACTGACAGCTATGTGGGACAACAGTAAATGTTCACCCAGTACTGGCTTCCACAGAGTATGCAGTATTCCCCTAGGTGACAAATCTCACCGCAGTATATGTGCGGGCTAACTAACTGGGTGTCATAGGTCACATGCATGGATGTCAATGTGGGTGGTCCTATACTCACCCCTCAGCCTCACCCAGCAAGTCAGCTATAGAAAAACATAAAGAAATATTTGGCAAAGGCACACAAATGGGGACAATGAAGAAATATTACCATACAGACTTACACAATGATATCACAGAAGGTCTTGCAGTTGCAGTAAGGCTCTGAAGGGTAAGAAGTCTGAAACCCAAATGTCTGTCATTACAATCTAACCTGTGGTCTTTAGTGATATTCCTGTAGTCTCCAAGACAGGCACAATATTATGCTAAATGGAACCAAAATGTAAAGGGAACATTAGTACAGTCTGTGCAAATGTGGACAGTTGACAGGTGTGCCCCCCCACACCCATGTTCCCATAGAAATGGAGTAACAGTAATGTTTGTAGGGTATCAGCAGCAGAGCACACATTCCCAGGGCTGTTCCAATCAACTTGATAACTTGTTGCAAGTCCACAATATGCGGGGGGTCAATGAGCTATGTATATGTGTGGTCAATACCGTCAGTATGTGTCCTGCAATTACTCATGGCTGTCATGTCTTAGTGGCCTAGGTACAGTACTGTGGTTGACAGGTTCCATGTTCCAAGAACTGCAGTGCCAACTATGTTGCATGTCAAATACAGCTATGGTAGGAGTTTTACACACTGTCCTAATGTCAATATCTGTTACTGCAGGACAGCTGGACAGGTCAGGGACAGGAGGCCACACATATGGACAGTACACAGCTCAAAGTAACCTACACAGTGCCTAGCATACCCCTCAACTGTACATACTGTTTGGAAAATGTGCAGAGGTTTGCATCATATTTATAGTCTCTTTATCATGAAATTGTGGTTTTCTGGCAAATCACTGGCAAATCACAAAAGACTAAAGTCAGAAAATAATGACAGATTGAAGTTTCAGACTTCATACCCTTTAGGAAAATGCATGCTAATGTAAAACCTGTTCTTGTATCACCTTTCTAGGTTTGTAAGGCCAATAGTTAACAATGGTCCCTGTATTTAAGCCTTTGTCCCCAAAGTACTTATGGCTTTGTCCAGATGTCTAACTCCAAAAAGTTGGGAGGTATGGTGCCTAGTAGGACAGTAGGTACCTGAAGGTTAGTATACTTCCAGGTTATAAAAGGCTGCCAACTTACTGTGTCAGCACTGACAACATGTCACTGGCCAACATCCATACCCCTGGAATGACAGGTTGTCACAGAAGGAGCACAAGTATGCCTTGTATATCTGTTCTGCTTGTCCTAACATTGCATTTGCCTGCCAACTGTTTGCAAAACAAGAAAGGGTCATGTCAAAACAGCAATGGCAGACAATGAGGAAGCAGATGGCATACCTATAAGAGAAAGCAAACAAATAACAACCAGTCTCCCAACTGTCTATGTTTGGCAGAACAGTATTAACACCCTGTCCCCATGTGTGGGCCTTTGTCTGACTGTCATATATGGACCTGTCCAAATGTCAGTCTGTGATGGTCTGACAGCTAGGCCAACATGTAGCCTCATAATAACATATAGCAAGAGAAATCATCTGAGGACCACAGCAACTGTAATGGTGCAATGATGGACAACCTGCTAAATAGGTACACTCAGAGGTGTGAAGCCCATGACCTTGTGTGCGATGTTACAGCATTCACCCTGCTCACATCAGAATTAAAAATACATAGCAGCCACTGTGGGCAAAGCCTGTGACCGGACTACAGAAGGACAAAGAGACACACATAATGGGAAGGGGAACCACTGGCCAGACAAATGGAAAATGTGCAAACCATAACAAATTGTGCAGTAACATGAGTGCCATGCAGTGTATGGAGTCAATAAAAAATCACCTGCAAATACACAACACACACCCATGTAAGTGGAGGTCTGCAACAAAACAAAAACCCAAACAAAGGATACCTCAAAGGCAAAAACACATGAGAACTCCACAAACCTACACACCACAGACCATGCAGACTCCACACACCAGGGTCTTGCAAACACTAAGGCCTTACGTCAAACCCCAAACACCTAACCTAAACAGATAGGCTAACAGCACTGGCCTCTACCCTGCTCCATATAGACTCTGCTGAGGTGGCCCCTGTCTGGCATACAAAGCAATCCAGACCATGCCTTGATGGGACTGCTGCACATCTGGAAGTCAAGGCCCACTCGATCAACCTGTAGTTGCAGCATCAACCTGGTCTATGAAATCAGTACGGCTTGTTGGTGTGACAGATAAGTGTCCCACACACTCCCCCATCTGTGGAATACACTCCCTGTCCACATCAAGCCAAGTGCCTCAATACCCATAGTGATGTGCTCCCTGTATAAGTGCATGGAAACACACAAAATACAGTCCTGTGATTCCACCTGTGTCCCTGCTGGACAGGGGGTCTGTGTGCTGACATGTCTTAACATGGGCTACACTTTCGTCTGCATGGGTTATAAGGGCTTCAAGGCCAATACCCTACTAACTTCATATCAACCTATCAACCTATACACAACTGTCTGTCAGTGGTTCACCACATTACTCTGTACTGCTCTGCCACTGATATACCTGGAAGTCACAGTGCTATGTGGAATATACTACACATATAATGAACATTTCAGCACAGTAGAATGTACACTGTAGTCACACCCATACCTCTAAACTTATGACAGCAAGACATCTGGACAAGGTCATAAATAAAAATGGGACAAAGGCCCAATGATAGGCACATGTTGTAAATACTGTGCTTACAAACTGAGAAAGTTGGTAGAATAATGGGTTTTGCATTAGCAAGAAGTGTCTGAAGGTTATGAAGTCTGAAACACTAACGTCTGTCATTATTTTGTAACATCAGTCTTTAATTATTTGCAACTAACTTGCCATAAAACACAAGTTTATGTAGACTGAATGAAACTTCTAGACAAGCATTTGGACAATCTGCCAAAAACTGTACAGTTGAGAGGTATGGCCACACCAGGATATAACTTTCAGGTAAGAAGAATACCACACAAGCAGGAGATCCCCAGCCAGTATTTCACCAAGTTGCTGGACTGTTTACACATCATCAGTCAACTGGCTGTAGCCACACCTCTCAACTGGCCGTTTTGGTCAAGAATGTCTATAGTTGGGCTCATAATATTGGTCTGTGCATCATACATCTCGTATTATTCTGGTGAAGCACTGTGATGATCTGAGGATGTCTGTCACTAGGTAATGACACAATACATTCCAATGTCAGACGTCAGATATGTCAGAAAATGTCTGCTAAAACAAATCCTGTACCTCTAGCAACTTCCTGTTTACTTTTGAGATGTATGGCTGTAGCACACAAAGCCCCGGACTGGAGTGCAACTTTCTCTGGAATGGAGTCCCACTATCAGTATAAACGGTCATACTGGGTATGCTCCTACATTTAGAGAATTGGAACCCACACCAGACTATATAACTGTATTGTGCATATATGTCTTTGCATACAGACAGCTATGTACACCTTAACTGCTTCTACACACACCCATCAGACAGGATTACCCTTGGCTAGCTGTAGGTGGCCCATATGTGATATAGCTGCATCTGTTGTGTGTGATACACAGACATATATATGGGCAACATATAACAATATGTCAAGCATACACACACATAGATGTGGGGAAGAGAGAGACAGACAGTGATAGAGAGAGAGACACACAGAGAGACACACAGAGCGAGTGAGTTATATACAGGGATACCCTGAATGGCATAGAGTGATGTCCTGCTGTAGACAGTAGCATATTGATTGTAACCAGTCACATGTGCCAGCATGAAGGTGAGCTCCATTGTGTAATAGTACTGAGGTGGAGGTTATAATATCACATCACCTAGCTGTGTGTGTGTGTGTGTGTGTGTGTGTGTGTGTGTGTGTGTGTGTGTGTGTGTGTGTGTGTGTGTGTGTGTGTGTGTGTATGTGTATGTGTATGTGTCTGTGTGTGTGTGTGTGTGTGTGTGTGTGTGTGTGTGTGTGTGTCTGTGTGTGTGTGTGTGTGTGTCTGTAGGTTTAAGTATTAACAGGCTGTTCCCACTCAGTACACTTCCCATTGCCCTACTTCATAAGATCTGCTGATGTCATTCACCTTAGAAGTACCATTGGAAACCTGTCAGCCCTATAAGCTCTGTATAGATAGGTTGGGGTTCTAGTCTCAGTCCTGGCAAATGTAAGTATATGTGTGTGTGTGTGTGTGTGTGTGTGTGTGTGTGTGTGTGTGTGTGTGTGTGTGTGTGTGTGTGTGTGTTTTTCAGGCCATTCCCATCCAGTACACTTCCCAGTGCCCTACTTTAGCAGTCCTGCTGATGTCATTCCCCTTAGAAGTTCCTTTGGATAGCCCCAGCCTTATAAGCTCTGTGGTGCATGCAATAACTACCTAATAGTATAGTAAAAATAACTAGATGGGCATGGGTTCTATTCTCATTTCTGGCAAATGTTTGTGTAAATGTGTATGTTTGTAGGATAAAGTATTTTGAGGACTTTCCCACCCACAACATGTCCCATTGTCCTATCTTAGCAGTCCCGCAGATGTCATTCACCTAAGAAGTAACTTTCACAAACCAAAAGACAGCTGGTTCATCCAGGCTAACACTGTGCTGAAAGGCAAATAAACTGTCTGTGCAATCCAGTAATAAAATTCTGTTAAAATCCAGAATTTAATGAAAAGAATAAAATAAAATAAGAACAAAAATAATAAAAATTAAGTCCCTTGTCCAACGATAAGTGCTTTCCAATAGTTCTTCTTCAGATCGTATAATCAAGTGGGACATTCATCTGTATATATAAACCAGTCAGAATTATTCACCCAATGAGAATATCAACACCAAGGTTCCAGCCAATCCATGTTTGGATTTCTCCATCTGATTTGCATAAACCGGGTTAACAATCCCATTTTCTAAATGGATGCCTCACACAGCTTGCTAATGTTCAGTACTAATGAAATATGCAAAATAGGTGATGTTAGTAACCAATAGCACTTCCAAAAGAAGTAACAGATGAAGCAGCTAGCTTTCATGCATACTTAGAAGCATGCCTCACACTAATGTATTAAAGTCGGAATATGCAAAATAGGTGAACTAAACAGTCGATAGTGGCTTCCAAGAAACAGCAAAAGACAAATCTGCTAGCCTTCATGTATTCTTATTGAAAAACTTGTCAAATAATCCCAAAAGCAGTTCTTTACATATTTCTAATATTCAATAGAGGAAAAATGGCACGAACAATACATGGAATATCTAATTAGCCAATAGTGGCTTCCAAGGAGCGGCAAAAAACAAATCTGCTGACTTTCATATATTCCTATTATGAAACTTCTTTTCTTTTATCTAATTAACCCAAAAGAAGTTTTTCACATATCTCTGATGTCCAGTGATGGGGATGACAAAAAGAATAATATATATAGTATTAAGCATCGCTATCAATAAAAAATAGGCGATGTCATTACTAAAATTTCATTTCCCAAGACAGGAATATAGCAGGACAATTACTAAGTGACAATAAATGTCTTGCATGGCCACATTTGTACCTTGATAAATTCACATGGTGACTGCCTATAAGTTTTTCATGAGAAGAGTATAGGTATGTTATTTAACTCTAGCAATGTATGCAAGTTTCAGACTTCATTTCATCCATCCAAAGTTAGTATATATAAGTTTCTGACTTCATCCCATCCATTCAAGATCAATAGGGAACTTTTACTAAAATTCCACCATCTCTGTTCAGATATTTATCATACTGTCCAGTTTTGTTTTGATGAAACCAGAGCAGGAAAGATATGGGCATATTAAACTACAAATAGCATATATTGACAGCATCAAATCTTCTAATGTTGACACTAACATAATCAAACTTAATCAAACTTCCATTAGGACATAAATGCTCTTATAAAGCAAAATAATAAGTATGTTATTTCACTATAGCAATGTATGCAAGTTTCAGACTTCATTCCATCTATCCAAGATCAATATGTATAAATTTCTGACTTCATCCCATCCATTCAAGATCAATAGGAGATTTTACTAAGATTCCACCATGTCTCTTCAGATATTCATCACCTATGATCTCGTTAGCTCATGGTCAATCTGCGTCTCTTCAAGACAGGTTTCAATGGCATAACACTATTCAACCCCGGATGTTGATCAGCTCTAAGGTTTATTATCCATTTGGTTTCCCTAAGTTCAGTTATGTTCTCAATATCCCCTTTTTTTGGGCCAATATGTATGGTCTCTATAACTTTATATGAAAACAAAAAAGATCACTTGGATGACAGGGATGTGGCACAGGTATCATCATATGCACAGGGTGTGGTGTGTGTTTGCCAGAGGCCTAGGCAACCATACGGTTGACATCATGTGTGTGTGTGTGTGTGTGTGTGTGTGTGTGTGTGTGTGTGTGTGTGTGTGTGTGTGCGTGTGTGTGCGTGTGTGTGTGTGTGTGTGTGTGTGTGTGTGTGTGTGTGTGTGTGTGTGTGTGTTGTGTGTGGTGGGTTGTTCCCTAAATGGGCTGTGCAGAGTTGCTGTGTGAGTCTGCTGGTGACCTGCCTCTGATAAAGATGTGTGTGTGTTTTTATACACACAGTCACACCTTGTGGCTGCCCTACACAGAGGTATGTTGGACAGCTATAGACCGTACATGGCTGGGTGTACAGTTCACTGTCTCCAGCCAAGACATGGGGACCAGTCCTGCCAGGGGTCTCACTGGCACCACCAGGCCCAAGGCCAGATGCAGTACTATTCCCCGATGGTGACTGCTGTCTGCTGGATCCATGTCCCTGATGGGACCGACCAGGACCACATGCCCATGGCCTGCTCTGTGACAACACCCCCCCTTTGGTAGTGCTGGTGGTACTGCCACTATGGGAGTGTGAATGTGCATGGCCCCGAAGACCCTCAGCTGATCTTGGTGCTGACCTACATCCATGTGGCCAGCACCCATCCCCCACCACACACTCCTCAGAGACATTCCACAGTGGAGGATTGCCAGTGTCTTCCCCCACCATCTGTCCATGACCTCACTATTGTAATGTGTGGCCTCAGCAAATGAATGTAGGTCATCATGCATGGCAGGAAGAGTTGCATCCAAGACCCTGAGTATCTTTCTAGTGTTGCGGTCAGTACATGCCTGTGCCTCCATGACAGTCTGAAACATGCACCTGGTGACACCTGTTGTGGTACTTGTGACAGGGGCTTGATGGGAAGTAGTCCTCCTTTGAGCACCCCTGTCCATCTGCTTGTGTGGAACCTCGCCTGGTCTCTGGCTATGGCTAGTGTCTAGACTCATACTTGCCATAGTCACCACACTAGCCTGTTTCATGCCAACACCCACCAATTGTCCATTCTCTGTGGCTGCTGGAGACTGGGTATGTATGGGCATTATGATTGTGTGCGGGGATATTGTGGTCGACAGTGGGATGCCAACTGATGGCGCAGATTCAGCCCTCAACAACCCCACCTATTCCTCACTATGACCACTATCATTGTCAGAGTCCACAGAGACACTGACATCAGGTTCTGAGCTGGAGGGATCCTGACCTCTATGTCCACCTGTGAGGGGAAGACAACATATGTAAATTAATACCTGCACTGTATAGTTTGCTGGTACAGACACACATGCATGCACACACACACACACACACACACACACACACACACACACACACACACACACACACACACACACACACACACACACACACACACACACACACACACACACACATATATGCACATACATACATACACACACACACACACACACACACACACACACACACACACACACACACACACACACACATACAGGTGAGGTGGCACAAAGGTATTACACAGACCTCACAATATCCGAATAGTGACATTCAAGAAACACAGTCAGACCACAACATACACACTCTGGACAGGCCCTCAACATCATGCAGTGCAGCCATTTCCACTTAATGGTACTACTAATATATACCTCTGGGATACGTGAGTAGTGTTATTAGGTGATGGGCCTTCACCTAGCTCACACTGCACCCATGTACACATTACTGCTGTTCACCTGTATAGCATAGTGGCAACTGCTACAGAACATACCTCTTAACTGTACAGATATTTGCAGAATGTCTAGGGTTTTGACTCACCTTTTTGTCTGTTCCTCATAAATTCTGTGTTTGTCTAACAAATTACTGGGATGATCTGAGGATTGAAGTCACTAAATATTGACATACATTTGAGTTTCAGACTCCAAATCCTGCAGTAAATGTATGTTAAAACAAATCCTGTTACTCTTGCAACTTTCTAAGCTTATAAGGGTAATATTTAAAATACGCCCCTATTTTTGAGCCTCTGTCCCCCCATTTTGTCAGGCTTGGTCCAGATTTCCTGCACTGACAGGTTGTGAGGTATGCTACAGAAATGTTACAGCTCCTGCAAATAGGCCCCTGTGATGACCACTGTGATGCAATGCAGTGAATCCCACCACAAGTGAACATGCACATATCACAATATGGCCAAGAGTAACAGTTGTTTGTATGGTAAAATGCATGCCCTCAACATGCCTTGGATATTCGTGAGCCACAACAAAACATTTCCATACTCACTGGCTCCAGGCTGCTGTTCCCCATCCAGACCAGAGGGACCTATGTAATTGTGAGAGAGCGGTATTGTCAGCAGATTCACATGTGGCATTGGTGCAGGATGAATGCTGCATTTCTGCACATCTACATTACAAGCTCTGATACTACAGGTTGCTGTCATTCACCATAGATGTGCACTTCTGTGCATTACAAAACCCCACCCACAAATGCATTTTGACCTGACATATGTGTCTATATACTCTACGGATGCCAGTATGGCTGCTACAGTAGTCATTTAATGTCCACTGGGGCCTTACCTGGATGCTCCTTGCCTGTTGTCTGCATGCCACCCACCTCCACGATGTGAGTGTTTTGAGGTTGATGATGTGCAGTAGCTGCCCCAAGGTTGGTTAGGAGCTCCTCAGTAGGTGTCAGTGGGGCCTGCGTAGCAGGACCCCCACCTGTGGCTGAACGGTCCCTGGCCACTGCAGCAGCCCTTTGCTGGGTATGGTGGATTAGGTCAGTTGTCCTATGTCTGACCTGCTCATAGGTATGGTCATGCTGACCCATGTTGTTCACCCTGGTGACAAGATCATCCCATAGGGCAGTCTGCTCCTGCAACTGCTGTTGGCTATAGCCAAACATGACCCTGGGGTGCTGTATAATGGTTTCAATGATTTCTGTAATCTCAACTTCACTGTAGGATGGCTGTCTACCGCACTGCATTCCACCTGGAAGACATAAACAGTGAAACACATCACAGGCCCTCATACATTGGTCAACATTATTTACAGAACCCACACATCAACATTGGCTAGCGCTAGCCACCACTAATGACCACATCATATCCCTGTCATCTATCAGCACATTATGTGTTTGCATTGCACTCCTGGTCCTGATGTGTCATGTTCCCTCCAATGAGGGCCAGTAATTTGCATAATCCTCTATTCATCATTCACATTTGTGTAGAGGGATGACAGTAGCCGTCTTCCATGCAGATGGAATGTTGCTGGTGCTCAGGCTTTGTTTGAATACAGTGTGTAATGGAGCTGAGAGCACATGCATGTATGATGTAGACAGGGATGTTATAAAGTCCCAAGGGGACTTAATCTTGTTGCCGTTGAGTAGGCATTATGGACCTGCTCCCTGATGATAAAGGGTGGGTGGGTGCTGTGCATATCCATCTATACTGATGGGGGGACAGAGGGGTGATGTTTTCATCTAACCTATCTGCAGTGGGTTGGCTATAGCTATGGCATGTGTGTATGTGATATGTTTGACCACCAGTACAGGGTGGGTTGAGTTGCTGCCTCTGAGAATGAAGACATATGTGAAGAAAGCCTTGTGATTGGCCTAGGTGGATGTGTCCAATTTGTACTCATAGTTAGCCTTACAGTGATTCACCTGTGACCTTATATGCTTGTTCAGACAAAGATGGAATTGGTTTCAGTTTGGTGCCTGCTCCTACTTGGCCCTGTACGGCCAGTATATCGACCTATTATGTGGTTTGTGTATTACTGCTGTCTGCCAAAGGGGATTACTCTAAGTTGGTGGAGGCAGGTTTTACAAGTCAGGTATTGCTGACTCCATGCATCTATGTAGGTGCTCATATAGATGTTTGTTGTAGGCATGGACATGAAGTCATAACACAGTTAGCCACTTTTCCATTTTCAACCTGGTAATCATGCTTATTCTAGTACTCATGTCTGTGTCATGGCAATGCAACAACATGTAGCTGCAGACATTTATGTCTGTTTGATGCACTGAAACTAAGATTACACACATGTACAACATGTACAGCTTATTTACCTGACATTTTGCAACTCATGTCTGTTGTTTTGAGGCTTCCAGCTACACCTACTAATACATAAATGTGCACAGGTAATACCTGATATACATTTCTGTTCTATGTCAGTATGGCACACTGTATTTACATTCTTGCTGTTCAGTCATACTTCTTAACCTGTTAGAGCAGG
Organism: Protopterus annectens; assembly: GCF_019279795.1. NCBI lineage: Eukaryota > Metazoa > Chordata > Ceratodontiformes > Protopteridae > Protopterus > Protopterus annectens. The sequence continues at coordinate 1,072,807,481 of NC_056747.1, read as the reverse complement.
ACATTTGGTCAACAGCACACATAAATGGGGGACAATGGCGCAAAAATAGTGAAACTCTATTAATATTGCTGTAACACACGTAAGTCAGTTGATAGCACAGTAGGTTCATAGGTTCATAAGTTCATAGGTTTATACTAGGCTATCTGCCCTAAGGCATTTATAAGCCTAGCCCAAATTTTTGTGGCTTACGCCACCCCTTATATGAAAAAATACTGTGCCCATTAGTTTGTTGTGCCTCTGTCCAGCAGTGACACAGAGATGATTCCTGGGGTAAACTTACGATCTCCCATCCACAGGTCTAGATTTCTCTTGAACAGAGTCAGCGAGGTGCTCTGCCTCACATGGACCGGGATTTTATTCCACAGCATAGGGAGTCTCTGAGTGATAAATCTATCCCTCCAGCATGTCCTATTTATATCCGTGCTAAGGTTTAAGTCACTTGCTCTAGTGGTTTTGGTGGATTTGGATTTTTTGAGGTGGAGCATGTCCATTAATTCCGGGTTGGACATGGCCTTATATGTCAGGCACATGTCACCTCTGAGCAGACGGTATGCGACTGAATAGAGCTGGAGTTTCTTCAATCTGGCAGCATATGACAGATTTTGGAGTCCCTTTATCCTTTTGGTGAGGAACTTTTGGGGTCTCTCCAATTGCTGCAGATGTCGGGTGAGATACATCCCGAATGGGGCATTGTACTCGATCATTGGTCTGATAAGTGAAGAGTACAGGGGAACAATGACCACTCTAGATTTGGATGTGAATCCCTTCATGATCAGGTGGGCAATGTAGAAGGTCTTTCTAACCACTTTAGCAACGTGAGTGTCAAAAGAAAGGCCACTGTCAACCTGGGTCCCCAGGTCCCTGATAACCTCTTCTGTGCTTAGTGGATTGCCACCTATATGGTAGCTTGGGGTTACCTTGTTTTTCCCGAAGGGTATGACTATACATTTTTGGCTTAACTTCAGGCCATGGCTCTGGCACCAGCTATCTGTTTCTGTGAGTCCCTTCTGAAGGATATCCATGTCCGATGCACTTTCCACTATGGCGCCCAGTTTGCAGTCGTCTGCAAACTTTGTCAGCCAAAGTTTTCCCATGTTGGCCTGTACTTCTGAGAACTAGATGCCAAACAATAGGGGGCCAAGGACCGAGCCCTGTGGGACACCACTTGTGACCGGCTTGGAGTCTGACACAGCGCCAGCAACTCTAACCCTGTGGGTTCTGTCCTTAAGCCAGTTTGCAACCCATCTTGTGACATATGGGTTTACATTTAAGCTGGTAAGTTTTTCTACAATACCCGAGTGGGGTATTGTGTCGAAAGCCTTTGCAAGGTCAAGGTAGGCTGTATGGACTGCCTTTCCCTCATCAATGGCCTTGGTGACTGTTTTGAAGAAGTCGACCAAGTTCAAAAGGCATGATCTTCCCTTGACAAAGCCAAACTGGGTCGGGTCCAATGTCTGCAAGTCCCCTATATCTTTGTTTATGAGCTCCATTATGATCCTCTCCATAGCTTTGCAGACTAGACTTGTTAAGCTTATGGGGCGGTAATTACCAGGGTCCGTAGAGGCGCCTCCTTTGTGGAGTGGGACCACAGTTGCCGTACGCCACTCCTTGGGCACTTATCCTGTGGTAAGGCTGAGATTAAACAGCTGCCTTATGTGCGGGTTTAATTCCTCATTTAGCTCATGTAGCACACAGCCGGGGACACCATCCGGTCCCATTGATGCTGTGTTTTTAGCTTTAGAGAGAGCAGCTTTCACCTGCGCATTTGAGATGTCCGGGAGGCTACACTCGGCTGGGATAGTTATCTCTCCTTTAGGGGGGAGAGGGGGGTGAAGTTTGCACTGAACCTGTCTGCCAGTATGTTGGCAATGTCTGTGGGTTCAGTGATTTTTGTATCATTTTGGACTAATTCTGAGCATATCTGGGAGTTTCCACCCAGGTTCCTAACATAGCTGAAAAAGGCCTTATGATTGTCCTTTGAATCCATGGCAATTTTTCTCTCAAAATTGGCCTTAGTTGATTTTGTGAGTGCTCGTATTTTTTTACTAATAATGATCAGGGGTGACTTGCCTTTTATGGATTTTGTTCTATCATGTAATAGCTTTCTCCTCTTATTGTAAAGTTTGTTAATGGCTGGGGTCCACCAGACTGGATGTTTGCCCTTTGTGGAAAGAGTCTTGGTTTTATTTGGGATTGCCTGATCCATGCAGTCCTGGAGGTGTTCATAGAAGGCATTTGTAAGGGCTTCAGAGCTTGGGTTGTGGTTTCCTCTGGCTCAGGGGCCTTGAAGGATACCACACCAGTCTTGAGTAGTGTGAAGTTTGCTTTAGAGAAGTTCTTCACTATGGTCTTTTGTTTGGGGTGGGCGGGATGTGGATTTCCAGTGAGATTAGTTTATGATCAGATCTCACCAATGAGGGATATACTTCTGGTGTGGAGCATTTTGTCCCCATGTTTGTGACAATGAGATCTAGTATATTTTCTCCTCTCGTGGGAACAGTAACTAGCTGTTCCATGGCATTTGAATTTATGAACTCCAGGAACCGTTGGGCTAGAAAGTTAGGGCTTGAGTAATGTTCCCAGTCTATATTCGGGTAGTTGAAGTCACCCAATATGATGGTGTTTGGAGATACATTTATACCCTCCAATGTCTTCAGGAAGGCTGTGTGGGTTCCTGAGTTTGAGTGGGTGGCCTGTAGCATGCTACAATTTGTAGAGCAGTTTTGCCTATGGTTAGTTGCACCTGGATGGTTTCCGGCTTGCGTTGCCACCAACCTGGAGGTGTGGGTATCCTTTATGAATATGGATACACCCCCTCCTTTTGTGGTGTGGTCCGGGTTTTGGGGCCGGAACGCATGATATGAGGTAAAACCTAATAGTGCCGGGGTGCTCTCAGGAGCCTTGAACCAGGTTTCAGTTACAGCACAGACATCGATGTTCTCCATACTGAGAAGGGCCTCGAGTGCGTGCATTTTGAGATTTAGACTTCTGGCAGGCTTTGCATTCACAGTAATACCCTGAATGATATGATATCCAACATTCATATGTATGCTATTATGTTCTGATGTCAGTCTTCCCAGATTTGCCAATGATTTGCCAGACATTACACAACTCTATGAGAAAGTGACTACAAATATGAGACACACATGGTCAGTGTGCAGAACAATGGACAGTTGAATGGTATTAGCTCAGTATATCACATGCAGTTTAACACACACTTCTGCAACAGTTTTTTACTATACACATACCCTATATAGGTCTCTTAGCTTAGTAAGACAAGCATATGTATCATAGTGGTATTCATAAGTGACATATGGATATTTACAACATCCCAGAGCTGGCCTGACAGTGTCACAGTCAGTATTGTGCAAAAGTCACTCCAGTAGTAGTCATATGTGAGCAGACCTTTCCTGGGGTGACTCAGGGGCCAGGATTGTGATCTATGTCACTGCAGACAGAGCCAGATGTGATGGCCATAGGTGCTGAACAGCAATATATCAGTACAGCACGTCTTGTTGAGACATATTGTTTAACTTCCTATTTCCCTTTATTGCATTACCCCCTTCTGCATTCCATTATATGCTTACTTGTTTGACATACCTGTTTTTTTCCAGTATTCTTGACATTTCTCACTTTCTCTGTGTCTTACCATGTACAGGAAAAGACCTGTTTTACATAGGCTGCAGCTTGCCATTTGTAGGTAATGCTCATGAGCAGGTGCTGGCCTGTGCACCAACTGGTGTCCCCACTTGCTAATTGCATGCCAAACAGCTGTGTTGTTATTCCAATAGCCAATGGCATGGCAATACACTCCTATAATTGAGTACTTCATGTGGGCATTGCCCCTTTTCCTTGTCTGTGAGGAGGATATCATGGAGGTGTGTGAGCTACAGCATCACAGAAGGTAGGTGGAAATACCTCTTACAACAAGACATGTGGAGACAGCCCAACAAAATGGGGGAGGAGGTCCCAGACTTAGGTACAGAATGTTAGTATTGCTGTTATACAGTTGGAGTAATGCCAGTTTAACAGGATCTGTCTGGACATGCATTGTCTGCATGATTTCAAGTCTGGCAGTGTTATGTAGATGACATAACACTCAACTCTATGGCTATCCACAGAATGCACAGAGGTTTGCCTCTTATGTTTGGTCTGTTCCTCAGACAATTTTTGTTCTTGGCAAATCAGTAGGATACTCTGGGGATTGCAGTCAGTAAATGCTGACATCCATTTGTGTTTCTGACTTCATATCACTCAGAAAAGTTATGTTAAAACAAACCCTGTAATGCCAACAACTTTTTTCAGTTTATAACAGCAATATTCTAAATATGCCCCTGTGTTTGGGCCTCTGTCCCCCAATTATGTCAGGTTTTGTCCAGATGTATTGCAGTAAGAGGTTCAGAGGTATGGCATATCATTATTTAGTGCCTTCATTCCTGATATCATTCCCAGTGATTTAACAGAATCCCAGACATGTTATGAGGCAGTGGCAATAAATATGGTCCCACACCCTGGGCATTCTGTGGAAAACTGTACAGTTGAGAGTTATGTATGTCTGGCTATTGTTACCAGACTGTCAAGACTGTGTAGCAGTGTAGTGTGTAAATGTTTGTTGGGCCGTATTGGGAGAGGGGAAGATGTGAGTGTCATAGAACCTTTTTCTATCTGACTAGGCATGCTGCTACAGCTGCTTGTGGTCTATCAGCTGTATATGTTGTAGGGGCAGACTGAGAAATGTCCTGCAACACCTCAGGATTCCCAGTACACTGTGACTTGGGGCAGTATATGTAGGTGTAGTGTGTGACTGGCAATTAGGATATGTTTGTTCAAACAGTTGTTATACTCTAGAGTTCGGTTGGGGTACTGGTATGTTGTTGTGACTGTGGTGCAAATGGTTGTGGGTGGACAATTTCTCACCAATGTCTGCTTTTCCCTACAGTTACATCCCTGTAGTGCATGCTATATTTGCGAATGAATGGGTAATCCCCCAGAGCTGATTTGGGGTGGTGTTGTGTTGGTCTGAAGGTGCTGGATGACATGGTTGGCAGCTCTCAGTGTTTTTTCCCTTCTGTTACATGACTGCAGTCATATCTCTCTACTATCCAGATTTCTATACACTGTCCACATGTGTAGCTCATATTTTTGATCTGTTCCCCATAACAGTTGTGGGTATCCAACAAATCACTGGGATGATATGAGCAATGGCATCACTACATGATGACAATCATTTGTGTTTCAGACCTGAAATCTATCAAAAAATATATGACAAAACAAACCGTGATACTGTAGCAAACATCTAAACTTATAACAGATATAAATATATATATATATATATATATATATATATATATATATATTATACATTTTATATATATATATATATATATATATATATATATATATATATATATATATATATATATATACATATACACACACAAACATATATATGTATATAACAGTATTAATTCCACAGGTATTTCCCTAATGTTGGATGACCATTCTACATGATATATTTACTGAAGCATTTCGAATTTTCACAGCTCATGTGGAGTAGTGGTAGTTGCTGTGACTGGAGTGCACAGGGTCCTGAATTTAATGCTTGCCAGGATATGTAATTTCCCTTATATTAAATGACTGTAGTGTATGATATGTTTGTAAAAGCTTCAGAAATACTCACAGCTTAGATGGTGTGGAGGTACATTGCTGTGATTGTAGTGCACAGGGTCCTGGGTTCAGGACTTGGCAGGATGACTTTTTTTTCATGAATATTAAATGACCATAATGCATGATATGTTTGTAAAAGCATTACAAATCCTTGCAACTCAAATGGTGTAAGGGTGTATTGCTGTGATTATAGTGTACAGCGTCTTTGGTTCGAGACTTAGCAGGGCTGAATATGTTGTTGCTTGCAGAGCAAGGAATGATGGAGACAGAGTGATTAAGGCACTTTTGAGCAATTGTAAGCGGGTTTGCATGGCTTTGCACAAAGCTAAGTGATGCTAACAGATGGTTAAGTCCTCTTAGCTTCACTTAGTGGTGCTTACTCCCACTTACACCCTCGCTAATTTAAAAAAAAAGAAAAGAAAAAAGGGTGATAGGAAAGTGGTGAAATGGGGGCAAGCAGGGGGTAAAACATTAGGAAAAGCAGCTAGGGATATGCATGATTGGTGTAGGAAAGGACCATAGCTCTACATTTTTTCTGCAGCAATAGCTGTGATTGATGTGGAAAATTTGGAATTTACAGCCTCACATCCCACAGGGAAGGGTGCTGGAAACATACATTTGTAGAGTAATGTAGTTACAGATTGCTTTACATCACTGGGACATGGTGACAAAATGTAGAGCTATGTATGGATCAACGATTTTATTGCGGGACAGATACCCTTTTTTTAAGGTGAGAGTGGGATGTTGGGGAAGGGCTGTAGATATGTTTAGGGAGGTAGGTTGGGTAGGATAGGTTGCATTTGCAGACAGACAAGAAACACAAGACAGCAGACGGGTGGTATATGACACATGAGGGGTTGAAAACCTTGGACGGGGAGGGTGGTTTAGAATCAAAGGCCCATGAACCCCCAAATGGATACAGTGGGACTGAGGTCCCCACCCATGGGCAGTCACTACTGCACCTTCACAGCCTCGAAGCTGGCTGTACTGGGAGCTGGACAACAGGGGCAGCCCGGCCCTCCAGGTGTGCCAGGTGGCCCTCTATCTGGGGCAGCCATCCATCCAATTTGGAGTGGATGACACTGTGTACCACACCCCAGTACATGTTGTGGGTGATGGGCTCCTCTTCATATCCAGGGTGGGATGGGCCCTGTCCCGTGAGGTGGTTCTCCCCAAAGGTGGCACATGACAAGTGAAGAAGGATGCTCCAGCCTGGGTACCAGACATGGTGGGGCCCGGTGCCATGGCCAGATGAGGTGGGACAGGCTGATGCGCTGGGATCTGCCTTCCAAAATGTGCTATTGTGTTGTTGCATAGCAAGCAGAACACATGCATAAATGGAACAACAGTAAGCATTTTAACAGCATTCAAGTTACATTGATGGCAACAGGCCACCAATAATGGTATTTGAACAAGGTGTATTAATATGCAACCAAATAAATATATGAACAATAGTAAGACACATGTCCCAACAATAGGGTTTGAGAACAGCATACCCGTAGTATACGAATAATAATTATTGATGCAGATGAGGGCTGGGAGAGAGAAAACAGTCTATTAACAACTGTATAGGCTTCTATTTTCTCAACAGTATGGCTCAATACTCTACAAGTCTGCCCTCACTTTACATCTACCTATGGCCCATAGCTTCTGTAGCACATACATACCTGTTAGACTGTCAACCTGTAATGGTATGGGCAGACTGGCAGAACAATGGCTACATTACTGGAGGGGGCTTGTACATGTCAGGGTTACATACTTGACAATGAAGGGGTACCCTGCATTGATGTGTGAATCTGCTATAGGCATACTTCACTGGGATTTCTATCTGTGTCCAAGGTGATTGGCAGCAGTGACCACTAGCCATGACAGTGTGACACTTGAGAGAAATGTATCAGGAAGAGTGCATGGTGTATGTACCTATCCTACTATATTTTGCAGGCATGGGGTTGGACAGTGGAACAGTTGTACATGGTGTATTGGAATGGGACAGTTGTATATGGTGTATTGGTATAGCCTTCATACAGCTACTACAAACATTTCTTTACCTGCATGACCTGTGGAGAAAATATCTGTTACCACTATCTGTTTTACAATTATTCAAGAATTTTTATGCGAATATATGCACACATCTCAGTACTGCTCCCTGGATTTGAACTGTGTCTGGGTGTGCTAAAATAAACAACAAGGGTATTTTTCAACACAGTGAGCTACTGGGGAACTGCTGTTTCTTGTTTGACTGATTTCTGTCTAATACTGTGTGGGTTAGACAGTCTGACCATGTAATCTTGAGATTCCTGCATGACAGATAGTTAGTGTACTGTGTATTAATCCTTTAAAATAATACAATCTGGAAAGCAAAGGTTTACACAAGACAATGCATCAGGGGACACACTATAATATAATATATTGGACATTACTATTCAGGGTTTGGATTGTAGTGCATAACATATGTCATATTGCATTTAAATGTTATTTTACAGCTCCACGATCTACTGTTTTGCATAATAGCTGGTTCTCAGTACAACCTCCGTTAATTCATGTCAAAGCCATATTTGCTGTGAAAAACCTGTACACTTTCAATTTCTACAACAACATACCAGAATAAACACAACAGTTGGTGGCATAGGTTTTTATTTTACTTATATGACACAGTGCTCTACTACTGCATATGCTGTAGATCAATATTAGTCTGGCAAACTTTTCTTTAATCATTAGACACAGAACACACTACACCTACTGGCAGTAAACCATTTACTCTTTCTTATTTATTTCACTATATACTGCAAGGTAGATTTGTACTCACCAGCCTGTCAGTGCAGCCTTGTCAGTCAGTCAGCATGGGCCTCAGCATTGCTAGCCCTCTTCACTGCAGCTGTAGGGGGAGAAAACAAACATTATGCATACCTATCTATCACATACTCAGGCTAGGATTTGGTACAGCTATGGATGAGACACTTACTAACTACTGAAGCATTCCATTCCCAAGCATCTTGGATCCACTAGGCCAAGATCTCCCCCTTCCTCCGCTTTAGGTCAGCATAGTGATGCCATACCTGCTCACCAGTTTGGGGGACTCCTGTGGCACTGGTGAGGTTGCATGCCAGACAGTCCCAGGCCTCCACTTTGTACTGAGAGCCCTGGTACTGGCCCTGCAGCAGTCTGTCATCATGGTTTTCTACAAGGACCCCAACCATGACCCTGGACTGCTGAATGCCCCATCGCTGTGCCTGAAAGCAAGCTCCCTCTCCAATGCCAGACATGGCTCCTGCAGAGATCAGACTACAACAGGTTATGGCTGTATTCCTGCCTGTGCGGTTTAAATAAGGTCATATTCCTGCCCTTTGCTGTCATTGGACCATTTTGAAAATGCTAAGCTCAGCTAAGTGATGCACAAATCTGTTAAGATGAGTTGGACAGTGCTTAAAGGGATAAATGTTGAGCATTGCTTAACAGTGTGCAGATCTGCTTAGCTGAGCTAACTGATGCTTAGAATTTACGTCTAAGCAATGCTTAAACCAGCTAAGTATAGCTGAGCACTGCTTAGAATTGCTCCGTTTGCATTTTAAAAATATCAGGATTATAGATTAATTCATCATTATTGACATATTATTAAGTGTATATGATTTACTTTATATAACATCCCCCCTATGTGCTTTCATTACATTACCTTGGGGTGTGACTATACTGTATGGGACACTTGTGTATACATGGGTGATTTCACATATTATATTCACTCACACTTCAATTTTGGACCAGCTATACTACTCTGGGTAACAAATATCAATTACTACATAATTTAACATAAAAAAATTATTTTAACAATGCTTTCCCATTGAAAAATAAAGTGCCTTTCTTGGTACTCGAACAGTGAATTCCTGCATGCAAAGCCGGGATTCTAACCAGTATGCTATCTCATCATTAGGGATCTTAGCTATATATTTTTAATTAGCTCCTATGATATGTTTAAGCAATCCTGAGCAAAGTGCTGTAATGCACAAACCCACTCAGCTATGCTTAAACTTAACTTAGAATGGAAAAAAAATAATAAAAGCACTTTAATTACACGTATCAGTACTACTTGTAAGTCATATTTGGTAATACACTACCAGTCATTCTATCAACTGTATAAGTCTGCATGAGACATATCAGGATTGAAGTCACTACATAATGGATACATTTGAGTTTCAGACTTCTAATCCTTCCCTACATGTTGTTATGTTAATACAAACCCTGTTCCTCTATCAACTTTTTAAGTTTGTGAGGGCAATAGTTAGGATCTGTCCCTATTTGTCCCCCCATCATTTTAGGCTTTGGCTAGTTTTTGCTCTGAGATGTTGAGACATGTTAAAGGTGCAGTACAGCACTTTTGCATTGCAGGGGGTACGTAACAGTACCTGTCACACATCCCCTGCATTGCTTCCTATTGAAATACCTGCTTTCGGTGTCTGCGGACACTGACAGCAGTTAGAAAGTGCTGTATGGCACTTTGACAATGCAAGGAGTGTGTGACAGTACCTGTCACATACACCCTGCATTGCTTACTATCTAAATAGTTGCTTTCAGTGTCCAGGGACGCTGAAAGCTCTTAGAAAGTGCCGTACAGCACTTTCAGAGTGCAGGGGGTGTGTTGGATGTACAAGCTCTACTAAAACATGCACCCTGGACTCAGTAGTGTTCGTGCCCGCTTAGCCTTTAGCACACCTTCATGAATATGTAAGAAACGCTGCTGTCAGGGCTATGTGGAAACAGACACCATTCACTCTGTGCAGGAATAACACTATTCCTTCATGGAATCAATTGAATCCTGGGGAAAATCTAACCAGGGTGTGTGAACCTTTTCTTATCCTAAGATTTACAGTGATACACATCTATACTCTGTTAATCTAGCCTCTGATTTCTGTCCTAGATAAAAAGGCATTATGGAGGAAGCTAACAATGTAAAAATTAATGGGTTACCCAGTTTATAGCCTGCCTTATTACATCTTTACAATAGTACTAGACATATTAATGTGTAAATAAAATTGAATAATTCAGATTTAGTTTACCAGTATTACTGTATTGATATGCATAGAAACTCACTGAAATACAGATGTGTTTGAAGTGTGATTATAGAGAAAAAGAACATTTATAAGGTCTTACTCTGAATCATGTGACTATTTAAAAGCTGATACTTTATTTTAGGTAGAGATTGTTACCCTGCCCCATGTCAACTCAAAAAATGCACTGTTTGTAAAAAATGTGCTGTGTTAACATTTACTTTAAATTCTTGACCAGGTTATTGTATTCGTCAGATTTTTCATTTTATCTAATTGTAAGAAGCATTTATTGGAATGTCATATGATTTGTCTAGGTGATTTTAACAAGAAAAATATAATCTCATAAAACAGATGAAAAATAATTGCTTAGGTACCAATGCAGGTAATAATCTATGTGCATGCAGTGGTTGAGTCTGTGGGAAGAAATATCCAGGGAATTGTTATGGCTAGGCTTGTATAGGCCCCAGGGCCGATAGCCTAGTACCAACCTATGAACCTATGAACATATATATATATATATATATATATATATATATATATATAGATATATATATATATATATATATATATATATATATATATAGTTATAGATACAGATACAAATATAGATATACATATAGAGATAGATATATACATATGTACATATATGCATCTGTGTGTGTGTGTGTGTGTGTGTGTGTGTGTGTGTGTGTGTGTGTGTGTGTGTGTGTGTGTGTGTGTGTGTTTGCGTATTTGTACACATATAGATAGATTATACTAGCCTTTGTTGAGCAACCACTGCATCATGTCATACTAGAGTGGCTGATGAAACTGAACACCTGCAAGGTTAAAAAAAAAACATAAAACATTTTTTTTCTGCAGGGGAAAGCTATTGACCACACCTGGAAGTATGCCATCCCCACTGCCCCTTGTTACATTAAACATACCAACAGGAATTTGTTGAAATACTCAGCAAATTCCTGTTTTGAAAAAAAAAAAGCAAACGTTATCAGAACAATTGCTCTAATACATATTTAGAGAATTTTATGACTATGCATGGTATATATAGCGAAAGAGAAATAAAGAGAGAGAGAGAACATGATGAGAGACTTAATGCAGTGACTTAAGTAGAGGAAATGCAAGTTAAAATTATGTACTATAACTTATTTTTCTCCACTTATATAACGTGCTAATTTGTTTGCTATGAGAGAAATTAAACTAAAATCCAGAAAATTCTGACATCTTTCAGATAAATGCGTTTAAAAACATGAACAAAAAGTATTTTTGCCAGGGATGGACAACATGGTTATTAATCATTTTGGTTTACAAATATCTTAATGTATTTTTCTAAATTAATAGTGTACCTTAAAATGGGTTTTAGAACAAATAGAAAAGTTTGCTGCATTTTAAATGAACTGATGTCTGGAATCCCGCAGCTTTTATTTTTCTTCCTATGGTTCAATAATTTTGAAAGGATAGATGCCATTTCTCATTCTGCAGTGTTCTAATGAAGTGCTGTTGGAAGAAAAATAAGTACAATAGGTCCATCTTTTTTCTCCTTTACACTGAGTATTCTTATTCACAGTATCTCACCTCAAGATGAAACTTCCTCACGTACTGATTTTTCTCATATACATCTCAAGTCAGAAGCCTCAGCTGGTTTCTTCCGATAATGAAACACAGTGAAAAGATTTGACTTAGGAAATAAGGGATTACTGCATGAACACTGTAACAGGCTGCATAAATTCAAACATAAACTTGTGAACCATCTGGGTATTTATGTTTATGGAGAAGCTTATTAACAAATGCATATAGCGATGGAATAGTTTATTTTGGTGTGTATTCTTTGGAGACTGGGATGAGGAAAGCTGTTTATTAAGTTATACATAGGTCAAACTAATAAAATAGAGCAAGTTAGCAATAAATACTTGGAACACCTTGTAACAGGATCTACAAATAATAGCAAAACTTTAGTCTGGAAAATACTATTGAGATCAGCAGCAAGAAAAGACAGAGGATAAAAAAACCTAATACGCGTGTTCATAAACAAAGGAAATGAAGAGTTAAGAGTACAATGGAGAGAGAGGTTGCTTTATAGCAGGAAAGTGCTGAGCATATGGGCAGTATGAATACCTACATAAATATATGTATGAAACACAAGCTGTTGATCACAAATCATTCAAAAATCATTTTTTTTGGTTTGTTGTAAGGAGGGCAAACTCTCTCCAGCACCCCCATATACCATGATAATTATATATACTAACTCTGAGAACTCAAAACAGTGGGGAAAGGACGAAGTCCCAAATCCTCACTGTACCACATACTTACTCAGAAAAAAGCCAGTTCATGCATTAAGCTGATTATCAAAAAGTGATACTGATATACATATGTACGTGTACAGTGGCACAGTGGATAACATTATCGTCTCCTAGAAAGAAGTTCCCTGGTTTGTTTATTGGCTGGAGAACCTTCTGTGTATAGTCTGCATGCTCCCCCTGTGTTTATGTGGGATTCCTCTGGGTGCTCTGGTTTCTTTCCACATTCCAAAGACATGCAGTAGGTGGTTTGGATACTCTAAATTGGCCATAAGTGTGTGGTGTGGAAAAATTACTGTAGCAGGGGTAACCACCTGGCAGTATAAACCTTGGCTCTACATGAATGTCACTCTTGAAGTGACAGCCAGATCCAATTGGAAAAAAGGGGGTTATGGATATATTATATATATATATATATATATATATATATATATATATATGGGTCTACTTCATTTGCCCTAACTTCCAATTGACTGACACCCATTTGCCCGAGACCAAATGAATGAAATTTCATTTGACCGACACTTCATTTGACTGACAAGTATTATTGGCAAGTAAATGGAATATGTCCCCTTCCCCACTGTAGTGCGACCCTGAAGTTAGAATATATAGTTAGGGGGGTGTGGGGGCACAGCCCCCCACAATGGGGGGGTGGGGGGCAAAGCCCCCCACTTAATTTCATATTATATTTTTTGGTTTTGCTTTCATATTGCTTAGTAAAACAAAAGTAAGTGGTAGACTTCGCCACCCACACCCCCCAACTATATATTCTAACTCCAGGGACGCACTACAGTGGGGAAGGGGACATATTCCATTTACTTGCCAATAGTACTTGTCAGTCAAATGAAGTGTCAGGCAAATGAAGTGTCGGTCAAATGAAATTTCAGTCAAATGGGGTCGGGCAAATGGGTGACAGTCAATTGGAAGTTAGGGCAAATGAAGTAGACCCATATATATATATATATATATATATATATATATATATATATATATATATATATATATATATTGAATACTCGTACGGCCATATAATCTAATTTCATTTTCACTAGACAAAAACCATGAAAACGAAATACCCGAATAGTGAAATTTTTCCAGGGCAAGTAATAACTTGCCCAAACTTTAACAAAACACATACCAGAGTAAATAAAACCCATCTAGGCTGGATGCTATGCCCCCCATTTCCCAACTTTTTATACCAACTCCAGGATCTCACTGCAGTGTACAAAAGGGCATGTTGGGCAAGTATTTACTTGCCCTGAGAAAAAGTCACAGTTCCGGTATTTCATTTTCGTGATTTTTATCTCATAAAAATGAAATTCAATGATATGGTCAGGATCCATATAGATATATATATATATATATGTATGTATATATATATATATATATATATATATATATATATATATATATATATCTATATACACACACACACACACACACACACACATTGCTTGTGTATATATATATATATATATATATCTATATATATATATATATATATATCTCTATATATATCTATATATATCTATATATATATATATATATATATTTATGCGTGTGTGTGTGTGTATATATATATATATATATATATATATATATATATATATTTATATATACAGTAGAGAGTCAATCATCCAAACTAATTGGGACTTAGGGTAGTACGGATAATCAAACTGTTTGGATAATCAAACATATAATGGTATAATGGAACCGGATAAAAAGCTTCTAAAATATTGTTTTTTCTACATGCAGAAATACACTTTTCAACCATTCATCTATTTCAGGGGAGAATAAAGAATATTTTTCACTCACAGCTTGGCTACAGGCTCAAATAACATGCTCAAGTGAATACATATAATGTTTATATATTCAGACCTTATTGTTTTTCCTAGCTGAATACTTTGGAAGGCTGGTTCGGATAATTAACATTTTGGATAATCAACATTCGGATAATCAACTTTCCACTATATATATATATATATATATATATATATATATATATATATATATATATATATAGATATAGATATATATATAGATATATATATAGATAGATATATATAAATGAAATAAAGATTCAGAGCCCCTAACCTGATGCTAAACAACACAACATAAAGTTGCATGATCCCTAAATGCTCAAGGTCTCCAAGTCAGTGATAAACACCATGATATAGAGGTGCACAGTCCTTAACTCAGTAATAAATAGCATTAAATAAAGGTACGTGGTCTTTAACTCTTAATTAACAACATGAAATAAAGGTGCACAACAAACGTCATGAAATAAAGGTGTATACTGTCAACTGTCAAGATTCTCACAGAATGTACAAATTTTTCTTTCATATTTTTGATCTGTTTCTTATACAATGTGTTTATTTTTTTCAAATCATTGAGGTCTGAAGTCATTAAATAATGACGAACATTTGATTTTCAGACTTCATACCTTTCAGAAAACGCATGCACATGCAAAGCATGTTGTTTTTTTATTTTATTTAAAAAGAACTGTGATGATATGAGGTTGTGCCATATGTGCCAGGGAGAGTAAGGAAGTGTACATATAACATATGCCAGCATAGCTAGTTGGAGTTTTGTAAAGAATATGTCATTTGACTATCACACTGATTTGTACTGATGCTTGTGTTAAAATGTATTTATAAAGTTGCTTGTGCTAAAAATGCATAAACAGTGGATTCTGCTGGACAGAAAGAAGATATACATGTATGTCGGACAGTATTATTATAACTGCTTAAATGTATATGTTTTAACAGAGAATTCTGGAAGGGAAGAGATTAATCTCAGTCCAGCTAATTTTGAAAAATTGGATGAAAATTAAATAGGTTGGTTTAGGTCATAAAGATTTTATCTTCAGGTCTGATTGCAGCTAGAGGCAAAAATGTCTAGGAAATCCAGGACTATGAATTATACCCTATTGTCATTAGGGGTGAACTAATTGCTTCATCAGAAGGGTGGAAGTTTTTGAAATTATTTTATAGCTTTCAGATTCTGCAACAGATTTTAGCAAAGCTCTGGGTGTGTATTGTACCAGAGTCAGGTGACCAGATGTGATATCATTCTATAACCAGCACTGAAATTATTCTTTAGATATTAGAGAGAGAGAGATGACAGAACTCTCGCAGCAGCACTTTGTTTTTCAGAACCTGACAGGAAAGATCTCCCATAGATATCTCACAAAACCTCACACCTCATCTTACCTTGCTGTGGTAAGCAACTCAACAATCATCATCTTGCCTTGCTGTAGTAAGTAGCTTAACTAGGGAACAGTAATCTTTAGTCAGGCAGGAAAATATAGGGAGATTAATTAAGTATTGTTTTTCTGCATCTGTGTGAATCTATCCAACTGTGCTTTTCTTATATCTCCTTTGATTGAAACTCTGATGTTTTTATTTTAACTGAGTATTCAGTATTGTCATGTTTTCTATTTTATTATTTATTATTAAATATGTCTACAACTTTCATTGTGCCTGCTCTTTTAGAGAATACTTTTGACATCCTGAGAGTACTTATGCATATTTTAGAGACACTGTCTCCGCTGATGAAAGCCTTGCTGCATTGGTAAAACTCTACCATTTGTATTAGTATTAGTATTAATTTTATTTGGTATAATTGGATACCCTAGTAAGAACCTTAGAGTAGCTCTGTGTGTGTGTGTGTGTGAAAATAAAATATCCAAGTGTGTGTCAACTACTTGGAACAGAGACACAGAGCTCCAAAACAGTCAGCGTGGGTCTTGTTTGGGGCCTAGAGAGAGAGAGAGTCCAGCCTCAGGTTTAGAGTGTGCTCTCTGTGAGCTCCTAAGAGAAATTGTGCTTGGTGCAGAGAGCTGCATCTGAAAATACTGTGTGCATCCATTTTGCTTTTGGTGTCCATCTTTCACCGGTGTCAGTCATGAGGATTGAGGCTCCTTGATTACTGGCCCAGAGTAGGGGCTGTTACAACATTTAAAATTTGTCCAAGATTTTGGGTCTTTTTCACCCCTTTATTTATTTGTTTTGGTTTACTGGGAAAGTCCATCACAGTACAATACCCTTTTTCAGCAAAGGCACAGGGAGAAAAGCTTTAAAAATAGTGGCTGCAATATACAATAAAGTTTAAAGAAGTTCTAAAGAAATGTATACAAAATAGTACAATTTTGTGAGTTGTACTTACCGTAAGAGTAGATGTTCAAATTGTCAAATTCCTCACTGCTGCAGACATCCTTGGCTATTTGGGTCATGTCCTAACCAGTATGCAACAACCATCCAGGCTTCAAAAAGCTGATTCTTCTTCCCACACCAACCATCTTATAGCCTATAGGCTAGCCCATTGGAGAAAAACTAGCAGTCAGAGTGTAGCACACTCACCCTGAAACCCCACAAGTAGCTATTTACAGTAGAAGGGAGATGGAGTGAAAGCTACTACAGCAGAAAGAAATTCGAACATGTACCATTATGATTAGTGCAACTTGTACAACTGTATTATCATCATAATTCTCACTGCTGTAGTAGCCTTTTACTGTTTGGGTTGATTACCAAGGTTTATCCAATCTGGGAGGAGGAAGGGTAAGGGTCCAGTAGACTCTGAAGAATGGTCCTAGCAAAGCCAGTCCTGGACATGGAAAAGGAATTTAGTATGTAATGCTTTACAAATGTATATACAGAGGACTGTGCATGGTAATATAGTATATTTATTTATTTATATATTGATTTGTTTATTTATTTTTTCAGAACAGAAACTGTATTCTATGCACCAATTAAAAAAGCAAGTGACAAACAACGGACTATAAACATTAAACAAACTTAACACATCAAATTCCAACAGAAGAACAAAGTAGACCAAAAACTGTCCTTGAAAAACAGAATGATGCACCAGTAATAGTTCTAATATTAATAAACATTTGTTGTGGTATGCCAACACTTGGTTCCAGAAATACAAGCAACCAGAAGGCAGTCCACAAAAAAATAAAACTTCTGTAACCATGGTGATCACATGATATAACTTAATTTAGACCGTTTGTGCTTTGGAGCATTCCCATGTTAAATGAAGATAGACAGCACTGTCTGCACCACACCTCCAATAACATGGCACATATATAGACTTTGCATTTTAGTCGGTTTGAACATAATGCCAAATATTCAACATCTTAAAAAAAAAACAAGACATGCAAGGTGGGAAATGCAGGGTCTAGGCAACCATGAACAATGACAGACCAAATCCCCTCCTGAGAAGTCATACCCACTCACTGAATCCAATGCTTCCTATTGCTCAATTGTCTTGGGATAAATGACTCATTAAAATAACCATAAGTAGCACTACAAACACCCTTCTTCAATATAATAACTAAATGTCTTTCCTCTTTGGTCATTTTAGATGACAGTTGTAAATCCTGCCATTAAAGTAGTCTACACGATCAATTAAGGGATGAAAAATCCTTTTTACAAACCTGATTCAACAAAATAGGTTTGTCATTAATCCGATTCTGCCAAAAAGGTAGGCATGACCAATTTGAAAATCTTTGTTAAACCAGATTCACATCCATTCAAACACTTGTCATGATTTATAATTGTGTTTAACTCATTAACACTCTAAACTGAAAGCCTCCCAGTCCTTATTGGCATCCACCCATATGTTACAAAATTGCTGAAGATATATTACCTCCTAGTTCCTGACAAAACCAGAATGGTATCATGTCTATCCTGGACCTTAAAAATTGCCAGCCCACAGCAGTATTACCATAAACTTTCAAATTTGTGATTCCCAACCCCCTATTTACCTTAGATATTATCCAAGTCCTGTAATCTAGACTGTCTGTTGAATTACCTCATAAAAACACATCAAGAGTTTCTCAATTTCCTCAGGCCAGGCTATTTTAACCAAATGCTGAAGATGTCTGAAATAAGATAAAATTCTGGGCAGCAATGCCATTTTAATTGCTTAAATCTTATGCCTAAAAGGTAAACAATGTCCTCCAACTTAGAATCTAATCCTTGAAATAATTATATAAAATTCTAGCATTTTGTTCCAATATATCTTCGAGTGGATGTCATTATAAATCCTAGATATTTACACTTATCCATATAACCTATTTTATTTGGCAAAGAGGCACCTCTAGTTAAATGAAAACAGCTTTATTTAAGTGAAATAAAAGAATATTAGCCAAAGTCTTCTTTAATCAAAGCATAGCAGTAAAAGTCTTCAATAACTTTAAAGAGAAGGGATAGCCTTACCAGGGAACCAAATCTGGATTACCTCATCTGCAAATCAGGAAGACAAAGTAAGTTCTTGAAATTGGTTGCACATGGTAAATGATCCCATTTCTTTCTCCAAATAAGAGGCTTACACTTGTGACATCAAAACAAATAACAGAGGAGAAGAAGGTAACAACCCTGCTGGGTACATTTGAGCAATTTGAAAAAAGAAGAATGATAGTCATTAGTAGTGACAGAAGCTAGCGGCTCTTTATATAATAGCTGGATCCCAGCAATAAACTGTTTTGGAAAATTATATTTTGCAAGTACCCACCACAGAAATTCCCACTGTGTGGAGTCCAGCACATTGCTAAAGTCCAATAGTAACAGAGCTTGTCAGTTCTTCTATAAACAAACTAGATTTCCGAATATTTACTTCTGGACCACCAAAGCACTCTTTAGGAAAAGCTTATTGCCTTTCTTTTATTAATTTAACAAGAACCTTCTACAGCCTAAACACCGGCAATTTTTCATAAATTTTGCTATCCAAGGGCAAAAGGGATATCAGCCTACAAAAGGTCGGTTGAAAAGGATTTTTAACAGATTAATAATAGTAGTTTTATTGGTAGACAAAGGAAATAGATGCAGTTTTCTGCTTCCTGATACAATCCTAATAGAACAGGACTTGTCAAATGCTTACACATTTTGTAAAACACAAGGATCAACCCCTCCAGTTCAGGTAGCTTGCCTAAACAGAGATAATTAATTAACTTCTGAATATCTGCTACAATGAAGGTTCTTAGAAGAATTTCTTTAACCTGCTCAGAAAGTTGAGAGATACTACAAAGAGAAAGAAATACATCAATATCACTGACACCCCCCCTCTAGAGTAAAATGATAAATAATCTACAAATGTTGTACCATCATATTATTAATAAGCTCAGGATCATGTATGAGTGTGCCCCACTTAGTTTCAAAGGCAGAAATAAGGGTCTCTTTTTGCTGCTGCTTAAAATTCTTAGCCAACAACTTGATAGAGGAAATCTGTCTATTCAAAAAAGGAAAACTGACCGAACTGCCACCTTAGTCAGAATACAGCCACAGGACACACAAATATGTTTTAGTAAGTGCTTTCATTACTCTTCATTTTAATCTACAGGACTGCATCAGACAATAAATAGCATTTACTATTCACCATTTATATGAGGCCATGTTGGTGCAGTGGTTAGCTTTGTTGCATCACAGTAAGAGGTTCTCTAGTTTGATTCTCAGCTAGAGCACCTTTGGTGTAAAGTCTGCATGTCCTCCTCGCAGCTGAGTGCCATTTAAAGACATGCAGGTAGGTGTGTGCATGAATGGGTGTACCTTCCTTGAAGGTTGGGCATAGGGCTGGCACCATAAAAATCTACTGCCAATCATTGTGGCAACCCCCAACTGGGAAAAGACATTAGTATTTACCATTTATGCTTAAAGGGACAATTCCAGTGTTGAAAATCCGGGTCTGAGTTTAAGCTGACAAAGGTAACACCCACTTTAATTGCATCATGTTTATTCCCACCCACAGTGTCAATTTACGTGGAACATCCTATAAATCACCAGTTCCAGCCTCCCATTTAGTTCACATTGTGAACTAAAGCTTGGTTTTGTATCCCTATTAGATTTGAAATAGCCATGCACTTGAAAGTTTGGTACTTTTATTTATTTATTTTTTGCAGGTTAGTATTATGGCCAAAATTTGTTTTCGGTGATATCCCAAAGCAGCAGCAATCAGCTACTCACAAAACCACTGCCTTGTTTTTGTGTAATGTTGTAATGACAACACTTGCTGGTCAAACCAGAACAGCAAATACTTGCAAATGTATTAATTCTTGTAAAATTTAAGTCTGAAGCATTGTTAACAAGTTAATACATCATTATCAAACCATCACTTACTACATAGACAATCATACATTTATATAAATGAAAACAAACCACACTGACACAATCCTAGTTGCAAGCATTTTACATCACAAGCCATACTGACACACTCCTAGTTGCAAACATTATACCTTACTTATAATCTACCCAGCCTTTCTCACTCAAACATTACATAGCTCATTTAAGTCATGCCACCTTTTAGACATCATTCCTCCCTTGTATGTATTGTTCCCACAATTCCCATTTTTTTCTATGTAGTTTGCTCCTACACTTTTCTAAAGATCTCAGTTACAGTTGTTTTATCTCTGTTACTATATTCACTACTTCCAGTATAGTTGGTTTAGATTCCGCGTTCCATTTTCTAGTATTTGCTTTTTTTGGCAGCCACCATTATTAGACACTGCAAGGCATTACCATGTCTAGGCAATTGTGATTCTGTATCATAGCTCAGAAAACTCATCTCCCTCTTCAAACCAATCTGCCCACCAAGCATCTCTGACAGTGCATCCCTCAAGGAATCCTTAAAGTCTGCCAACTCACCACATTCCAAGAAAGTATGTTCCCAGTTATCTTTCTTCCCCTTCACACCTCCCAAACTTACTGTCTGAGAAAGTTTCTCTGGAGTCTACTTGGAGTATAAAACTATCTATGTAAACATTTCCAGGTAACTTGGGATTCTGAAGAAGTGTTGGGTCTGATGAGGGCTGAAAGCAGTGGCACAATGAATTCCCTGGACCTAGATGCCATTACTTATAAGTTGAGTGACATAAAATATTCTTTTCTACCTTAGTCACATGCATGTGAAAAGCCAGATTTCTATACATATGCATCCCCAAATCCCTGACTACTGGGTCAACTCTTATGAGTATTTTATTAGTGAGGCAGTTTCCCAGGGTGACTGACTTCATAAAAGGTACTGTTCTGCATTTCTTGGCATTGAGTTTTAAGCTGTGGATTTGGCAACAGTCATGTGTCTGTGTTAGACCTTCCTGTAAGATATTGGTGTCTTGGGGGTATTCTATGACTGCTATTAGTTTGCAGTCATCTGCAAACTTGGTCAACCAGAGGCCCTTAACACTGGCCATGAATTCCAAGAAGTAAAAAAGAGGAGTGGACTTAACACAGAGCCTGAGAAACTCTGGTGTTGACGAGACTCTCTTTGGAAGTGGTCTCCCCAATCCTGATTGGCAACTGAGTGTTATTTTTTTCTTGTTCAGCCTGGTAAGTGGGACATTAATATGTTGCACACTGGAGTCCTCTATGACTACTGTCCATGGTAATGTGTTGGTTTGCCTTATGGACTTTGCAGTTGAGGCTCCACTGGGTGTGGCTATATGAGTAGTGTTAGGTATTGTATTGATTGAGTGCTTTAGGGTTTGCTGAGGATATTTTTGTAGGAGGCATATCTGGGAGGCCATTGGAGTTTGGTAAGATTTCATTTAAGTGTCTCAGCATAAACTGGTCTATGTGTGAGGTGCAGACTGTATGTAGTAGGTATAGCGTGTGTGTTTCTGACAACCTACTTGTATGAGAGAGTTTTACCTCCAGTGACATTGTTTGTGTTTGTGTGCATATGTGTGTGTGTGTGTGTGTGTGTGTGTGTGTGTGTGTGTGTGTGTGTGTGTGTGTGTGTGTGTGTGTGTGTGTGTGTGTATATATATATACACACACACACACACACATATATATATATATATATATATATATATATATATATATATATAATTTTGCATACATTATCTGTTTCTTTAGAGATTAAATGGCTGTCAGTGAACATGAGACAGTTACTACATTGTCTCAAGATGCCCATATCCACCAAAATTGGAAAAGTGCATATCTGTGTCGGGTTCTTTAAGTGAGTCATAAGGGTGTGCTGCATGAGCGATTAATAGAAGGCTACTAAGGATGCTTTCGGGGATACAGACTAGACTAGGCTATATAATGCTAAATTCAAGGGGCAGTATTCCTCAACATGCAGACTAGCTGCTCTGTGCTTCTCAATGTGCAAAGTAGTTGCTGTATACTTGCAGAGTTATTGGGTGCAGTTCCGAAAATAGTTTTATACAGAAAATTTAACTTCCAGGTGTCTGCATCTATACAAGGCACTGCTAATTGCTGCTGCCCAATGAGCAGCTCTGCACAAATGCACCTAATTTGTACAAGCAACGAAAATGCAGTAAACTGGCTAATAAGCCCTCTGGTCAATAAAACTATTACACTCCTTTCTATGTGTTTCCCAACTCGAATAAACCAGGCTAGCACCTACTGCTACTAGATTAATAATCTCAATCCTTGTAATGTAAACAACACAAAAAAAGTTTACTCAAAGTGCAGTGTTACCACCAGTGATTCAACAGACATTGCTTTTAAGGTGACTGAAGAAAGGATAATCAACAGCAAGGTGATTCATGGTGCAATAAATCAACAGCTAATACAAACAAGAGGAAAATGAACTTTTACAGTTTTAAGTGCCATAGGTGCCAGATCATGGGTGAAATTTCTGATTCTGAATCCACCGATCCAAGTTACACTTGAACTGGGTTCAGAAAAAAATGTACTTCACATGGATGGGAAGCCTTATATAAAGATGTAGGTGATGAAGAACAACGCATGAAGCAAGGTACAGTGAAATGTCTGTCTTAAAAGCAAGAGATAGCTAAAGACTATGTAAAAGAAGACTGCCAAGTAAGGGGCTGATGGGTAAAGAGCAAGAAGGGGAAGGAAAAGAAGAAGTATTACAAGTTATATATTGAGGTTAAAAAGTCTTACGAGAAAGTTCATCAGATGGTCTTAGATATTTTTTTCTGTCTACCACTGTATCATCTGTCTACCTATTAATTTATTTACCAGGTTGGTGATTTTTACTGTTGTTTGGCTGGGCAGTTATTTCAGTATGTGGTAGAATTTTTTCACTATGCTTATTTTTGGTTCATGTGTATGTTTCTAAACTGGATATGTTTCATTAGGTCATTTTGTTTGGACAGGTGGGATTTGTTGTACACTTTATGCTCACTTAAAAAGTAACCATTTTCTGTGTATTTTGATGCAGATTACATATTTGATTTGTGTGTGTGTATGTGTGTGTGTGTGTGTGTGTGTGTGTGTGTGTGTGTGTGTGTGTGTGTGTGTGTGTGTGTGTATGTATATCTTTCTCTCATTCACTCTTTCTCTCTCTCTCTCTCTCTCTATATATATATATATATATATATATATATATATATATATATATAATATGGATTCACTTTAGAAGCTCGAATTCCCAAAACCATAAGATCGATTTTTGAAAACTCGAACCCTTAAAATGAAACGTAAAAAAAAAAAAACCCAAAAAAGTCATACATCGCGTTTGCATGAGGGCTTTGCCCCCTGTGCCCCCCACACCCCCCTACTTAAATATACCAACTCCGAGATCATGCTACAGTGAAGAAAAGGGAAATCTCCCATTTCGCTCTGTATGCAGAAGCGCAAAATGGGAGATTTCCTGTTTCCAGTCAACATCGCAAAAGAAATAAAAACATTACTTACACACAGAGCTTACAAGGATCCTTGCCTCTGTGTGCAAGTAGTAAGTAAAGTGTTATTTTTTAACACTTTACACATTCGTGTTACTGAAAGCTTAAGCATATGGTCTCGACCGTATGCAATTCGAGCTTTCAGTAATTCAATTATGTAAAGTGCTCCTATATATATATATATATATATATATATATATATATATATATATATATATATATATATATACATATATACAGATACAAGTATGTACTGAGTCATCAAACTATACAAGCATCAAAATGCAGACATACTTTGAATGATGCTAGTACTATTAAAAGAGTTTTTCTAAGGTAAGATTTTCCCTGCCCATCTTTACTAACATGTGCTAACTGTGCCCCTAACCCAAACTCTGCACCTTAGCTTTTCTGTAACACTACTGCTACACAAGACACTGAGACACACACCTTGTACAGCAGCACATATGCACAATACTAAATATGTCCGGTTATCAAGCCCTTACTCGACCCTAACACGCAAATACTCACTTACACAATCCCACCCACTATTGCTGAAACATTTGGTATATGTGTAAGATTTAGCATTATTTAGTATATGTATATATCTGTGTCTGAATAATTACATCTACCTGCTTTTTGCGTTTTTGCAGAAAGAGCATGGACTTAGAAAAGTCCTACAGGTAGATCTAGTGTTCAGTAGGTCAAGCAAAGTGAAATATAATTTTTAAATATTACATATTGCTTTAAACGCATGATATTAATGAAACACCATTTAAATTGAACTTCTATTTCTGTGTCCATAAAACTTATTTCTATGTATTTTATTTTTAATGGCTACAAAGAGTATTAATGTTTACTTCCCTTCTTCCAGCTAACCCTTAGCAGCCACCAGACTCTCACCTTGTCCACTAGGTCTTCCATGGACTCCTTACCTCCACAGATTTTTTTATGTGTGTGTGTGTGTGTGTGTGTGTGTGTGTGTGTGTGTGTGTGTGTGTGTGTGTGTGTGTGTGTGAGAGAGAGAGAGAGAGAGAGCATATGTATGTTTTTATCTATGTGCTTGTGTTTACATATAAAACATATATGTGTGTGTGTGTGTGTGTGTGTGTGTGTGTGTGTGTGTGTATATATATATATATATATATATATATATATATATATATATATATATATATATATATATATATATATATATGGGTGTCCTGCCTTTGGTCTAAATGGTCATTCCTTGAAATCTGTTTAATCAGCTGCATTTGGTCAATACATGCAAGTGTTTGGTAGGTGTGTGAGACTGACGATCCCTAGGTAGGAAACTGCCAAATGCCAAACTGCTTCTCATATTTTCATTTTTATTTATTTTTTGACACTGAAGACAAAGTCATTTCTACTGTACCACTCTCATGATTTTTGAAGTTGTGGTTGAAGGGAAATACTATTATAGATTAAGAACAAGTTAAGTTTTGCAGCCATCTGCATATTGTGTCAATGATAGTTAACAGGGATGGATGACTTCCCAAAAGTTACTATTATGCATTTCTTGGCATTTAGTTTTTGTCCATGACTCTGACACCAGCTATTTGTCTGTGTCTGCCCCTCATGGAGAACATTTGTGTCAGTGTGAGATTGAATGACAGCTCCTAATTTACTATCATCTGCAAATTTAGTCAGCCAGAGACCACTGACATTTGCCTTGACTTCTGAGAGGTAAATGCCAAAAAGAAGCGGTCCACGGACTGATCCCTGAGGAACTCCACTTGTGACTGGCCTCTTTGTACAGGTGGACTCCACAGTTCTAACTTCATGGGTCCTGTCTGTGAGTCAGTTGGCTATCCACTGGGTGTCATTCGGATTTGTACCTAACCTCTTGAGTTTGTCAACAATGCCCAAGTTGGGTACTGTGTCAAATGCCTTGCTCGGGTCAAGGTAGGCAGTGTGAATGATTTTACCCTCATCCCTTGCTTTGGTGACCTACATAAAGAAGTCCACCAGGTTGAGTAGGCATGATTTGCCCTTTACAAAACCAAACTGGGTTGGGTCCAGTGTTTGGAGGTTTACTATATCGGTATTGGTCATCTCCATCATAATTCTTTCCATGGCTTTACATATAAGACTAGTGAGATTTATGGGTCTGTAGTTTCCAGGGTCTGTAAATGGCCCACCTTTGTGCATAGAGGGATCAATGTTGCCTTTCTCCCTTCATGAGGCACAAAGTCTGTTTGGAGGCTACAGTTAATTAGTAATTCCAGAAGTCCTGCTAGGTCTTGTTTCATGCTATTTAGAAAGCATCCTGGGATATTGTCTGTGCCCATTGATGCAGTGTTCTTGGTCTTAGAGAGAGCATTAAGGACCTGTTCCCTAGTGATAGTAGGGGGAGTTATATTTGATGATATTTACTGAAGGAAAGTTGTGGGGAAGAGAGAAGTAAAGTTGGAGCTGAATTTATCATCCAGGAGGTTTTCTATATCTTCTGGCTCAGTATTGGTGGCTCCATTTACAATGAGCTCTGCACACAATTCTGCATTGCCTTTGAGGTTGTGGATATAGCCAAAGAATGCTTTGTGGTTGTCCCCTGGCCGAGGAGGCCAAACTTACTTCAAATTTGGCTTTGGTAGACTTTATTTGTCCTCTGTTGTTTGTTTAGTTTAATTAGAGTCATTTTATCCTCCTGGGAGCAGCACCTCCTCATTTTTGCCATGATTTTCTTCCTCCTGTGATACATCCGATTGATTTTGTGATTCTACCAGGGTGACTTGTTTTTTTGAGTTAATTCTGTACTTTTTCCTGGTGGGTACAGCTGCCTCTATGCAGTTATGAACATGCTTGTACATGGTTTCTGTGAATAGTTTGTGAACAGTGTATATGTGTGTGTGTGTGTGTGTGTGTGTGTGTGTGTGTGTGTGTGTGTGTGTGTGTGTGTGTGTGTGTGTGTGTGTGTTTGGGCGCGCACTTGTGTGATGAGTATTCCAACTGTCTTCTGTTATGGTAGTGTTATGGGAACAGCTTTTTTTAAATTTAAGATGCAGGTTGGAGTTAGGGCCAGTATTAACATGTATTATTAAAGTGGAGCATGAAGGCTTTGCTGGCTATAACGTAGTAGTAGTAGTAGTAGTAGTAGTGCAGAAACTCTAATACATCCATAAATCAAATAACCCATTTAATACTAAGGCCATAGGTCTAAATCACTCCATCCAAGAAATATTAAATGTTGACGGGAAAGATTTATAACACAGTGCTTACCCACTTTTCTGGAACAAACCAACTCTCCAAATTAAACAGTATGACACACTGTCTGCCTTTAAAAATGATAACTGGTTGGTATACATAAATTTACCCCTGATATGACTGGCCTGGCCCTCCTTGCAAAGGGAGGAAAGGCTTAAGAGAGGGTACTAGCAAAATGAAAATGTAACTCCTATGAATCTATGAGATATAACTAAGTCACATCCCTGTATGGAAGTAGAGCTAGTGGGCTTCATATGCTTGGCCTGCTTTCCTGGTGACTCTTGGGTGACCTGCATGGACTTGTAGTATGTGGGAGTGGATAAGAATATGTGCTGCCTTGTCTGCACCAAAGACTGAGATATCTTAGAGTGTGTCTGGAAGACTTTGACAAATGGCACATGTATGGTATTTTTATAGATAGTAAGTGCACTGGTGAGTGAATTGCAAGACCATAGCGTTTTCACATGGCCACTACAAAAATATCAAGCATATCAGTCAAAATATTTTAATGCATTTTTTCCTTTTGTGTTTCAGACCATCTTGAGGTGCCAGTTTCTGTAAGCTTTACCCAACTCATATATTTAGAGACTGGTTCTTGCAGGGGAGATGCATCATTAAAATTATTTGTTTCCTCTCATGCCAATCTCTGTTTCTACAACTCTCCTCTTGGACAGCTGATATCTGTGGTTCTCCAGACTTTCACTGAAATCTTTTTTTTCACAGCACTTCCAAGTCTGTTACAGGCCCATAAATATGGCACTTAAAACTGTATACATAGCTTTATTATCATTTTCTGCAGATATCAATCTCCGCTGAAAATTCACAATTTCTTAAAGGTTGCTACACTAAGTAATAGGTTGACTAAATATATAAAAAAGTAGTTACATAATTCTCATTTTGTAGTAAGAGAAGCCTGTGTCAATTGATTTGCATCTTAATTAATTTAAAATTGCTACAGTCAGTCTTGGCTATTAATCCTTGGCTATCTGTTAAGTTTTTTTTTTTATCTTAGACATACTGGATTAAACAATGGGTGCCAGAAGAGGTGAAAATGGCCTTATTCAACTCGATGAGGTGCTAAGTTTTTGACTTGGTAGTGATTTTCATTTCATTTCATTGAGAGGTTTAAATGCTGAGCTGTTTAAAATGTCCTATTCATTTCAGTGTATGTATTTATTTGAATGTGTTAACCAATGTAATCTATTCATGCATAGGTTCATAGGTTCATAGGTTCATACTAGGCTATCTGCCCTAGGGCATTTATAAGCCTAGCCAGAGTGTGTTTGGCTTTCGCCACCCATTTT
This sequence comes from Protopterus annectens, assembly GCF_019279795.1. Lineage (NCBI taxonomy): Eukaryota > Metazoa > Chordata > Ceratodontiformes > Protopteridae > Protopterus > Protopterus annectens. The sequence goes on along the minus strand of NC_056747.1, from coordinate 1,072,778,341 downwards.
AAATTAATTTTGCTATCCCCTTTTTTGAGGTTAGTATACTGTGCCTCTGTCTAACAGTGATACAGAAGTGATACCCGGGGTAAACCTATGATCTCCCATCCACTCATCAAGATTCCTCTTGAAGAGAGTCAATGAGGGACTCTGCCTAACCTGGACTGGAATTTTATTCCAGAGTGAAGGGAGCCTCTGGGTTATGAATCTGTCCCTCCAGCATGTCCTATTTATTTCAGTGCTGAGGTTCAAGTCTCTCGGCGTGGCTCGATGGGATTTGGATTTTCTGAGGTGCAGCATGTCCATTAATTCCGGGTTGGACATGGCTTTATACATCAGGCACAGATCGCCTCTGAGCAGGCGGTATGCCACTGAGTAGAGCTGGAGTTTCTTTAACCGGGCAGCATATGGCATCTGTTTGAGCCCTATGATCCTCTTGGTGAGGTACTTTTGGGGTCTTTCCAGTTGCTGCAGGTGTCTGGTAAGGCACATCCCGAAAGGGGCATTGTACTCAATTATGGGCCTGATGAGGGATGAGTAAAGAGGCACGATGACCTCCCCTGATCTAGATGTGAATCCCTTCATGATTAGGTGGGCTATATAAAATGTTTTTCTAACCACTTTGGCCACGTGGTTGTCAAATGAGAGATTGCTATCAACTTGGGTCCCCAGGTCCCTAATTACTTCTTCTGTACTTAATGGATTACCACCTATGTGGTAATTTGTGGGCACTTTGTTTTTGCCAAAAGGGATGACTATACACTTTTTGGCGTTTAGCTTGAGGCCATGGCTCTGGCACCAGTTGTCTGTTTCTATGAGGCCCTTTTGGAGGATGTTTGTGTCGGCTGGAGAGTTGATTATGGCACCCAGTTTGCAGTCATCTGCGAACTTAGTCAGCCACAGTCCTTCCGTGTTGGCCTGTACCTCTGAGAAATATATACCGAACAAGAGAGGTCCCAGGACTGAGCCTTGTGGGACACCACTTGTAACTGGTTTGGAGTCTGACATGGCTCCAGCAATTCTAACCATGTGGGTTCTGTCCTTGAGCCAGTTTGCAACCCATCTAGTGACATAGGGGTTTATATTTAAGATGGTGAGCTTATCTATAATGCCCAAGTGGGGTATTGTATCGAAGGCTTTTGCGAGGTCCAGGTAGGCTGTGTGGACCACCTTCCCCTCGTCAATGGCCTTGGTGACTGTTTCAAAGAAATCAACCAGGTTTAAGAGGTAGGATCTGCCCTTAACAAAGCTGAACTGGGTAGGATCCAGTGTCTGTAGGTCCCCAATATCTTTTTTTATGAGGTCCATGATGATCCTTTCCATAGCTTTGCAGACTAAGCTAGTCAGGCTTATGGGGCGATAGTTTCCAGGATCCGTTGAGGCACCACCTTTGTGGAGAGGGACCACTGTTACTGTACGCCACTCTTTGGTTGCATATCCTGTAGTAAGGCTAAGATTGAACAGTAGTTTTATGTTTGGGTTTAGCTCTTCTTGGAGTTCATGTAGGATGCAGCCCGGGACACCGTCTGGTCCCATTGATGCTGTGTTTTTTGCTTTGGAGAGGGCAGCTCTTACCTGAGCATCTGAGATGTCAGGGGGGCAGCACTCTGCTGGGATAAATATTTGCCCTTTTGGTGGGGAGGGGGGGAGAAGTTTGCGCTGAACCTGTCAGCTAGGATGTTGGCAATGTCTGTGGGTTCGGTGTATTTTTTGTCATTTTGGACTAATTCTGAGCATGTCTGGGAATTCCCACCCAGGTTCCTAACATAACTAAAGAAAGCCTTGTGATTATCCTTAGTGTCCTGTGCAATTTTTCTCTCGTAGCTGGCCTTAGACAATTTTATGAGTGCCCATAGTTTTTTGCTAATACTGATCAGAGATGCCTTCCCTTTTTGGGATTTTGCTCGATCATGTAGTAGCTTCCTCCTTCTATTGTATAGTTTGTTTATGGCTGGGGTCCACCAGACAGGATGTCTGCCTTTGGAGGATTGGGTCTTGGTTTTATTTGGGATTGCATGATCCATGCATTCCTGAAGGTGTTCATAGAATGCGTTTATAAAGGATTCTGCGGTCTGGGCCGTATTTTCCACAGGCCCGGGGGCTTTGAAGGATTCCACCTTGGTTTTGAGGAGTGTGAAATTTGCTTTAGAGAAGTTTTTCAGTGTGGTTTTCAGGGCAGGGGGTGGAGTCGGGATGTGAATATCCAGTGAGATTAGTTTATGGTCTGATCTTACCTGTGAGGGATACACTTCTGGTCTGGAGCATAGAGTCCCCATGTTGGTGGTGATCAGGTCCAGTATGTTTTCCCCTCTTGTGGGAGTGGTAACATGTTGTTCCATAGCATTTGAGTTTATAAATTCTAGGAACCTTTGGGCTAGGGTGTTGGAGCTAGAGTAATGCTCCCAGTCTATGTTTGGGTAGTTGAAGTCACCCAATATAATGGTGTTTGGAGAGACCTTCATATTTTCCAGTGTTCTCAGGAAGGCCGAGTGCATTCATCCTTAAGTAGTAAATTCAAGCATTGTCTAGGTACATTCTGTAGAGAGACAGGGCTTGGCTTAATTGTTTGGGAGTGGGTATACTATTTTATGAAATGATGTATGTGTCACTTTCTACAGAATTTACCTCAGCTGTGAAACTCACAGTCATGATAGAAGGTTGGGTAAGAAGTTAGTGCAGCCTTTTTATAAATTACTTTTTTTAAGAATTTTACTTTTTGTCGTTGCAACTGTGGGATTATAAATGATTTGGTATAGCTGAGTTGAATTTTGGAGAAATGTTTACAGATAATGGTTATATTCTGGTGTTTAAGCTGTTATGTAGATTTTTGTGCAAGTCATTTGGAGAAGCAGTCAGCTTTGTAGGAGATTGCTGCTAGAAGGATTAATGGGACCTGCTTAGACTACACACTTGGATATTACAGGTCAGTGAACATTTTCATGTTTTGGAGATTCTTATTTAAACTGTGAATTATTTATGGTGTCTAGTGTCTGGCGTAATTATTGGAGAATTTCAAGTAGAAAGTATTTATATGATGTATTTCTTTCTCTGTGTTGTATGGTTTAAATAGTGCAAAGTTTTGTGTTATAGCTTTCATTTATTTACATGTTGCTAGTTTTCCTGCACTGTGTGTGTTTGGGAAGGGGTTTTATTTACATTGGTAACTGCCAGTTTTTTCCCCGACTGGTTGGGAATAATATTAGAGAAGTACCTCGCAGGATGCACAGTAGCAAATCCCTCCCTAACCACAACTCCAGACCGACAATTCCTGGAAGTGTGTGGAATCTGCTGAGTATTCATTCCTGTGCCGAAGTGCCGAAATGAATATTGATAAATGAGCTCTGTTGGCACAACAAGAGCACAGGAGTGGGATTTTGGTTTTTATATGTATATATTTTTTTTTTTTTACTTTGACACATTGTTCACATTTCATTCAGGAAATTCGGCAGAGTTTACACCACAAAACAGTTTCTCTAAACTATACTGATTGTTACATTTTACTGGCTGAATATGTTTTAAGAAGATGGTAGCAGCACTATTACTCAGCACTTGTGCAGTGCTTAACTGGTCACCTGTCCTGCAGGCATCCACATCTATAAAGAAGCGGGGGCTATTGGGGGGGACTTGCCTCCCTGAAAAAACAAAGAGTAAAAGTAATAATTACTTCCTGTTTAACTGTGCAATAGGCTTATTCACTAACGGCTGCTTTACAGGGTTGGAGTTCGTTGCGTGCATGAATATTAAGCAGTTTTCAGTAATATATACATGACGTGACATGCGAATTACCATGCCTGCTAGTCCTCGGGAGTTTCCACACCCATTTTCCCTGTCAATCACTACCGACACACCCATACTTGCACAGAACTCAGCACAAGGTACTTCTCTAATATTATGCCGAGAGTTTGGTCTTCCAGGAGGTTTACCATGTTCTTTTTGCTTTCAAGGATTTTAGCTCAACTAAGAAAATGTGGTCATTGATGAAGGTTTTAGTGTGTCTTATTAGGTAATTTTTATACAATACTTACTGTGTTTACCTTTTGTGAATAGTAAGTAAGTTTAGAACTAGTTTTCTTGGGTGGGGGGATCTGAGTTCTGACTTCACCTGTGGTAGTGATTATGGCTATGTTTTATTGCTTAGATACTGGGTAGGTGCTGGCTCAGTTGAAATGGTCCTCTTTATACAAAAACATGGCTCCAGTAAGACAATGTTGTACATTCTTACAAGCCTGATGAAGAATGCCACAGGTTTGTGTACATTTTTATATTCTGAGACATTATTTAAATTCTCTTTAGTTATTTATGTCAAGTCTTGAATTTGGAGTATATGTTGTAGGAATAAATAAGTATGTATTCAGTGAAATTTTGTTGTCATGTTTAATGCATAAGTAATAGATTCATAGGTTAATACTGTTTTAATGACCCCCATGGCCTTTACAAGTCCAAAATCAGTGATAATTAAATATTACCCATTTCAACTAAAAGCTGTAGGAGAATAATATAATTTTTATTAACATGGATTTCCTGAAGACTACGAAATATGGAACACGAATGTCTGACATCACTGACTGTCTGTAATCTTCAGTGATTTACCAGAAAATCAAAACATTTAACAAGGAAAAGGGTAATATGAGGCAAAATCAGAGATAATTGAGCTGTATAAAGAAGTTAATGTCCAGTAATATTTCTTTCATTGTTTTTCAGTCTAATTTGTTGTGATGTGGGTGGACAGTTATTTCCACATATATCTGGGTGTAATTTTGTCTTAGTTTTTGTTAGTTTGTTTGCCAAGTAAACTGGGTATACCAGTTTATTTTGACAAGGAGGACTTGTATTACATAGCATGCTAATATCATGAGACATCTTGTATACTGTAATGTTATATACTGCATTTCCTTATTAATTTTTATCTTTGAAGTGAAAGTGCTATGTGCTTTTTGCTCCCATGTAGAGAATTAGGTTTTGGTTTAGTTTTCCTGTTTATTTTGAGTTGGGTCTTCATTTGGATAGTTGTTGCAATCACAATTTGTATATGTGGTATATTATATTACAGTATGGTGTTGCATATTCCTGGGGTGTAGGCAGAGGCTACAATTGTAAGGACAAGGTCAAGCATGATATTTTTTACTGGCATCTGATTTCTGGGACATTTTAGACAGTTTCTGTAAGTTAAATGTAAGCTAGTATAATACATACATGAATTGCAATATGAAGTGAGGAAAAAAATAAAGTTGTTGCTTATCTAGATAAAGTTAGGAAATGAGTGAAAGGGGGGAACAGATTTTGGATAACAACTATTTCAGAATGGTTTTAAAGGACTGGAGGGAGAGTATTGACCTGACGGATATAGGTAAAGAGCTCCAGGCCTTAGCAAATGGTATAAACATAGACCATGCCCTGCAGATTTGATAAGTTTGTGGACAGATAGAAGTTTTTCCTCATTGGATCATAATGACTGAGTCCGAACATAGTTGTGTAGAATGGTATTTACTGACAGACAAGCAGATGTATGCTGGTTAATTTTATAGGTCAGAATAAGCTGTGTATAAGTTAGCTGATGGGATAGATCTAACCAATTTAGGCTTTCACTGCTGTATAGTAATCAGTTCTGCAAGGGGTATCTGCTACAAATGTTGTCACTTTATTATAGCATTGCTTAAATTTTGCTTTTTGTGATGCCTACAGGTTAGTAAGAATGGGAGAATCATAAAGTAGTGAGGGGAGGAGTTTTATATATGCATATCAAATGTAAGATTATAGGTTCATAGTTAAGCACTAGGCTAGCTGCCCTTGCAGGCCATTTTAATTCTAGCAATTTCCCTTTTTGCATTATAAATAACTTATCCCATTTGGTTACAGACTAGCCTTACCTGTCCCATGGTTGATAATTATATATCACTCCTAACGAGAATAAATAGGATCATAGCATAGATAATTTGAGGAGACTCATGCATAGAATAAAGCATTTAGGGACTGTATCTGTCCATTATTTGTGCAGTAGACAATTTTTGGGCAAAATTTCTGTTTCCCATCCATAGATCTAAGTTCCACTTGAAAATGGACAGGGATGAACTTTGTTTTATGTGGATGGGAAGTCTGTTCCATAACAGTAGTATTATCTGTGAAATATGAGGTTTAGATCCATAGACCGAGTATTTCTGAGGCCATATGACTTACTCATGTGCAGTAAAACCATCAGTTATTGGTCAGAGGATATCTTCTACTCCAGTATCAGGTCACATCTTAGTCTGTAGGATGGCAAGTATAGTGACAGCGCTTCAGTCGGCCCATGCAGGACCAGCCTTTGGTGAACTGGTGCCCTAGGCAAAAGGGCTCCACAGTGTCACCCCAACAACCTGGCATATCTTCCTGTGTCCCGACAGAGTGCTCTTCAGACTATCTGGAGATATACAGAGCAAAGTATATTTTTTGGCACTTCAGAGTTGTGTACTGTTAATTGTTGCTTGACTAATTTTATATCATTGCTGGCTGACTTCAGAGTCGTGCACTGTTATTTTTGCTTCACTGTATAGTTTTTCAGATTTCTGCTGAAGGTGTTGTTTTTCTCCTACCCACCCTCCCCATTCCTGTCTTGTTGTTTAAATTTGGAGGCTTTTGCAGTTGCCCGCCCCCACTGTAGATTTGATCTGGGACACTCCCCCCAGTCCCATCTCTACCTCATTCTACCTAATAGTCTCCTTCTGCACTTGTTTTTAGTCATTATTAATTTAATTGCATTTTTTAAACTGTTTGGTGTAACATTGCTACATACTCGTGTGCTAGCTTGCACTGCGTTTGAATTGTTTTTACTGCTGTTTTAGCTACTTTTCTGTATATAAAAAAAAAATCTAAGCCTGTTTCCAACCTTTCCTGTAACAGGTGTAGTCCATATTCAGATGTGCTGCATTTGAATTGTTTTTCCTGCTGTTTTAGCTACTTTTCTGTATATATATAAAAAAATCTAAGCCTGTTTCCTACCTTTCCTGTAACTAGTGTAGCCCAGTTACAGATTTGCTGTATCCAGGACTGTATGTAAGCTTCTGAGCCCCTGAAGCTTTCTGTGTTGGAGGGAAGTCTTCTAGCTTATCAGTGGGAGTGGTAAGCACTAAGTAACCTATCTACCACATAAGGAGTGGTTCTGGCCCAGAAATTGTAGTTATTGACCATTTGGGCAGTTTTTCCTTCTCTCTCAGCTTTCTGGTTTAAAAGCCTACATTTGCACTTGTTTCTCCCCTTTCCTGTAACTAGATTAGTCCAGATACAGATTCTTAGTTTTAGCACTTGAATTCGCTTATTCGTGATCAGCACTTGTTCAGAACTTGTTGTAAGCAGTAAATACGCTACTAATTACTACAGCACTCAGCCTTCATCATTACCTAGAGGAAAACAGTTTTGGTACTTACTTTCCTCACTTGCTTAGAGAAAAACAGCTCTTGTACTCACTTTCCTCACTTATCTAGAGGAAAATAGTTTTTTTTATTCAGGCATGTCCAAGGGTCAGCTCCCAGTGTTCTCTCCTGTCTATCTGATGAATCTGGGCATTTGGGGTAATGTAGAAATTGCATCATGTACACAGACAACCCTCTCCTCCTACCACCCAACACTACAACCTGTGAGAGATGCACTTATCTAGCCAAACTAGAGGTAAAGCTCTCTCCATCCAAGACTGAACTTGACAGTCAAGAGGAGAAGGTAAACACTTACACCACACCACACTCATCACATAGTCTCACTACATCTACACCACCAAAATCCACACATAGAAACACAAAAACATTCACAGAGGCTCTCAGTAATGATCTGCTCAAGCAACAGAGACCTCCAAAGCAGAAATGCAAGCAACCTCCACCCCCCAACACAACCCAAATGACACATAGCCCACAGACTCAGTGTGCCAATCAACCACCGCCAATAAGGCAAAAAAACGTACCCAATACACTAGTCATAGGTGACCCTATAGTCAGGCACACTGATGTCCCACTCACCAGGCTAAACAAGGAGAAGGTTACTGTCAGCTGCCTGTCAGGTGCCAGGATCAGCTACATAACCCACGTACTCAGGTCAGTCCACAAAAAGTACAAATATGACTCTGTCATTGTCCATGTTGGTGTGAACAACCTGAGACGTACCTCCCTGGACTACATGAAAAGAGACATAGAAAACAAAATTGCCACTGATTCTAAAGACAACCACAAAGCATTCTATAGCTATGTCAAGAATCTCAATGGCAACATTCAGATCTGCTCTGAGTTACAGCATAATGGCACTAAATATACAGACCCAACTGATATTGCCAACATCCTGGCAGATAGATTCAGTGCTAACTTTACCCCCCTCTTGCCCCCTAAAGGGCCCATCTCTATACTCAAAGAATGCAAAGTTCCTGTAATCACAGCTGCATAGGTAAAAACCACACTCTCCAAGGCCAAGAACACAGCATGTATGGGACCAGCCAACATCCCAGGCTGCATTCTACACGAACTACAGAACAAACTGGCACCCCACCCTCAGTACCATGTTCAATAATAGCCTCACCTCAGGCTTTGCGCCCACTGAATGGCACACAGTGACAGTTATCCCACTCCACAAAGGGGGAGCCACTACAGACCCCAGGAACTACCGCTCCATTAGCCTGATGAGCCTGGTCTGCATATCCATGGAATGTATCATCATGGAACTTATAAACAAAGACATTGGTAATCTCCAAACTCTGGACCCCACCCAGTTCGGGTTTGTGAAAGGCAGATCATGTCTCCTAAACTTGATAGACTTCTTTGAAGCAGTCACCAAAGCCTAGACGAGGGTAAGGTGGTTCACACAGCCTATCTAGATCTTGCCTAGTCTTTTGACACCATCCCCCACTCTGGAAGTATAGATAAACTCACTAAACTAGGTATAAATCCCTATGTCACAAGATGGGTTGCCAACTGGCTCACTGACAGAGCCCACACTGTGAAAGTAGCAGACTCCAAATCTGACTTCAGACCAGTGACAAGTGGAGTACCACAGGGTTCAGTCCTGGGTCCTCTCCTGTTTGGTATCTACTTCTCTGAAATACAGCCTAACACAGCAGGTCTATGGCTAACGAAGTTCGCAGATGACTGCAAACTAGGAGCCATAATCAAAACTCCTAATGATGTGGACATTCTAAAAAAGGGCCTCACTGAGACAGATGCCTGGTGTCAAAGCCATGGCCTCAAGCTCAATGCCAAAAAGTGCATTGTCATCCCCTTTGGTAGAAACTCTGCACCCATGAACTACAACATAGGCGGTAGTATACTTAACACTGAAAGTGTGATGAGACCTTGGGACACAGGTGGACAGTAGTCTCTCCTTTGATAATCACATCGCCAGAGTAGTCAGGAAATCCTTCTACGTGGCACACCTCATCACAAAAGGTTTCTCATCCATAAAAAAAGAGGTCATTGTTTCCTTCTACTTATTAGACTCATTATAGAGTACAACGCCCTTTTTGGTATGTACCTCACAAGACATCTACAACAACTGAAAAGGCCACAGAAATACCTAACAAAGAGGATTACTGGCCTCAAACAGATGCCCTACGCAGACCGTCTCAAAAAGCTCCAGTTTTACTCCGTCGCATATTGCCTACTCAGAGGTGATCTCTGCCTAACATGCAAAGCTATGTCAAACCCAGAGCTGTTGGACATGCTCCACTTAAAGAAATCCCAATCCCTCCGAGCTACACACTCTAGGGACCTAAACCTTGTCACCACAATAAACAGAACATGCCAGAGAGATAGATTCCTGTCCCAGAGACTTCCCATACTCTGAAATACACTACCTATCTATATCAAACAAAGCTCCTCATTAGCACCCTTCAAGAAAATTCTTGATGATTGGATGGGAAATAGGAAATTCACCCCGGGGATCACTTCTGTGGCTCTGCTCGACAGTGGCACAGGAAAATAATTTTCTTGGGTGGCAAAAGTCAGGGTACATTTTTGACTGGGCTTGTGTAGGCCCTAGGGCCAAAAGCCTAGTACCTACCTATGAACCTATACCCACTCCATACAAATTACTGAAAATGCACCACTGCCAGACCGGCACCCTAGGTGGCCAACTAGTTGGCCTATGCCTAAGGAATTGGATCCTTTTTTTACGGTATCTTTGTGGGTATTCCAGTTGTTGCATGCGTCTGAACAGATACATGCCAAAGGGGGCATTATATGCAATAATTGGATTAATGAGGGCTAAGTAAAGGGGGTCAATGAAATTCTTAGATCTAGATACAATCCCTTTGTTTATAATCTGTGCAATATAGGACTTTCTTACAATAGTAGACACATGTTAGTCAAAGGTTAGGTCACTGTCCACATAAGTTCCAAATCCTGAACAACTGGGTCAAGTTTTAGGGGTGTATTGTCAATGTGGTACTTCCCTTGGGTAGATGACTTCCCAAAAGATACATTCATGCATTTTTGGCATTTAGTTTCAGGCCAGTTATTTTGACACCAGTTATTTATTTGACACAAACCTTTCTGCAGTGCAGCCAAGTAATTTGGGTATTCAGTGACTGTTCCTAGCTGTTGAGGGGGAGATCTATGCCTGGCGTATAAAACATTGCCAGACCCTACTCTGACAAACTGCCTACATATCTACCTAACAAGCAACACCAGAATTTCCCATTCTACAGACATAAACCTTGCATATGATATAAATAAGGCATGCTGGAGAGACAGATATGTATCCCAGCGACTACCCCTTCTCTGGAACAGGCTCCCCATCCATGTGAATCAGAGCTCTCCCCAACCCAATTCAAGTATAACTTGGACAATTGGATAGGGAACAGGAAATTTATCTGTGGTTTGGCACCAATGTAGCTAATGGACACAGGAAACCTGTAAAATGTCCATCTTCCAGGTCCCTGCTTGTAAATGTTTCACCTCCCAAACACCTGCTTATACTTATCAAGGGTACAAGTACTTCTCAGAGATTTAGGATGCATGGCTAGGCTTAAAAAGGCCCTTATGTTTGCCTAGAAAACATCTATGAACATTTGTGCATAAAAAAGACCCGCTTTGACCACTTAATGAGGTGGAAACTCCACACTGATACTACATATAATTGTGCAAAAGCAGTATATGAAGTCAGGTGACAGCACACTTACAGGAAATTTTGTATTTATCGTCTGTTGATTTGCCATGGGGGACAAGGCATAGGACAGCACAAGGCAGGTAAAAGAGCAAGAAACTAGTTCTGTTATTGCTCTGACATTGCTACAGTGTGAGTATTTTGGAATGGCAACCATAGTTTGAATGGCATAATTTAAGACTAATGGTTGTCAGACTGGGGATCAGTCACACATCAGGTATTACAAACTGTTAAAATGAAAACAAAAAGCCTATCTAGCAGCATTTCAGTTATTTGTTTACATATAACCACAGTGTAAACCAGACTGCAATGTAAACAGTTGTAAGGTCAGAACAGAGAGAAAAAAGCTAAAGAGCATATTGTACATACAATGCAATAACAACATACAATGCAGTAACTCACCAAGGTGCAACATGTACACTAGGAATTGCACTTGACTAGTAGACAGAAGTCAACAGAAAATACAGTATGAAAGGAATAGATGAGTGTACCTAGTTATGTTTAAACTCTGCATCACTGGTGCTTCTACAGAATTAGAAGAGGTCCATAAAATCAGGACAGTCAGCTAATATTTAGAAATCAAAACTTTAAATCAGAAAATGAAAGGAATTGTAGACTGTGTCTACTAATGTTTGAACCTTGTATCACGCATGCATTTTTATAGAGCTACAAATCAGTCAGAAAGCCACTGCAGTCACTGGCTAGTATTCAGAAAAAAACAAACAAGGGGGCGTGGCCAAGGATGAACACAGGATAGCAGCAGATTTCTTCAGCTCCACCAATTTCATTACATTGACAGGAATTAATTACTTAAAAAAATAATTTTTGAAGTAATTTTCTTTCTAAATATGTTTGTTTTATATAGTTCTTGAACTATATCTAAAAAAGAAAGTAAATCTTAATAATATTCCTGTCAGAAATTACTTTGGAAATTTTCCTGTCAGTTTATCAGTCTGAAATGAGTTCCAGTAAGACAAATTCTCAAGACTCCAGCATCAAGAGAGAACTTCAGTCTCTGATAATTATAGTCCAGCAACTTACTGCTAAGATGGATAAAATGGATACTAAAATATACACTTTCATAGAAAAAACTACAAAACAAATAGACTTGTTACATATGGACCTGCAACAACAGAAGATCCAGATGACAGGCATAGAAGAAGCTGTGAATGATATGGAAAATAGAATACAAGAAGAGGAAATCAACATTGAGTTTCTGCTGAAACAAAATACACATTTACAAACAAAGCTGGATGACCTGGAAAATAGATCTAGGCGCAATAACATTAGGATTTTCGGACTGCCAGAAAATATTGAAGGTAACAATATTACTTCTTTTTAACAACATGGCTCCCTAAAACTTTAGATTTACCAGAAGCATTCTCTTTTGGTATCGAAGAGCACATAGATCTATAGCTAATACTAACTCAAACAAAAACTATCCTAGATCAGTTATAGTTAGATTTCTATCATCTTTTGATAAAGAGATGGTTCTTAAATCTGCTTGGGCTAAAGCTCCTGTTAAGATTAATGAAACAACTGTGCATTTTGACAATGACTATTCTTCCATGGTATTAGCTAAAAGAAAAGTTTTTCTGCCACTAATAAGGGAGATTAAAAAAGCACAGTTTAAAACAT